>NW_019104267.1:304891-620896 GCF_001856785.1 Myzus persicae
TTTTTTTGAAAATTTTTGAATTTTTTAAAAAAAAAAATGAATTTTATGCCATTCAATCAGAATTTTCATACTTAGTACTGTAAAAAAAACCGCGTTTAAATATAGTGATTTTACATGGAGATATTAAGGGTGATACGGGACTTTTGGGACATACTGTACAACTTAGTACATACAATGACGACGATTAACGCGATAAAGTGATGCACGTTGAACTTAAACGAGCGACGTAATTATCACGATAAAATAACCACGAAGAAAAATAGTCGCGATAATGGATACTCTATAGGGATAAAATACTGAACGATTAACAAGCATGCGATAAAACGTCGACGATAATATTTCTCGCGATAGACTGTAGCGGGATCGATATTATTACGGGCGAATGTAAGTTCCTACACGAGAGTAGCAGGTACACAAAATACATACGTTAGTTCCTACACGACGGAAAAAGGTACATATTATGTAAGTTCCTACACGGTAAAAACCAGGTACGTATGTTAGTTACTGCGGAAAGGGTTAAATATGTATATTATACACAACTAATTTTGTATACGTTTTGCTTTAAATGAAGTACCATATCAATTGAATGTATATTAGTAAGCTACGGCTGGACATATTATTATTAAAACGATACGTCTGTGTATAATATACATATTTAACCCTTTCCGCAGTGTAGGAACTAACATACGTACCTGGTTTTTAGTCTAGGGATGGGCCGATACCACTTATTACCGATATCCGATATTCCGATATATGCTGCCGATATAAAACCGATACCCGATAATACATGGAAATGTTAAAACAACATTTTTGACAAAAAAAACATGAGCCGATACCACCATAAAACCGATACCATCAACCGATATATAATAAAACCGATACCCGATAAGTTACAACACAAATAATATTACCTAGAAAAGTGAAAACATTGATTATTATAAAATAATCTATAGTATTTGATTATTGATATCCTAACCTGTGCATTTGTGAATTATGATACTATCAATACTATGCTGATCGATAGGTTTTTTTTTTGGGTATCGGTTGAAACTTGAAATATCGGTTTTGAAAAAAAAACCGATATCACCGATATCGGCCGATATCTAGTATCGGTTCTAGTATCGGCCCATCCCTAGTCTTTACCGTGTTGGAACTTACATAAGTACCTTCTTCCGTCGTGTAGGAACTAACATACGTACCTGTTTTTTATCGTGTAGGAACTTACATATCATATCCATGTAGGAACTAACGTATGTACGAGTAATTGTTTACCTGCTACTCTCGTGTAGGAACTTACTATTCCCCATTATTACACGTATCCGGCCCGTTCACTTAACTATACCTGAAAATTGTATAGAATAGCTAAAATTATTTTGATATTAAAACATTTTGATTACTTACCGTTATTCAGGAATAACAATAATATACATTTGGAATATTTTTAACATACATTTAGGAACAGAATTGAAATCTGAACAAAATATATATATATAAATTAGACAATTTCAATAGATATGATTACTTCGGTATGATAATAGAAATAATATAATATAAATTACCGTGTGCAACAATATTTCAATACAACAGTAATATACTCGTAATATAATAATTTATTTACGATATTTTAATAATTGTTTAAATATTAATTAGAACAAGAGTTTTATAACCGTCAGGTCTTTTTGTTATATCCTGACACTTAAATTATGGTATATAATAAAAATTCAACAAAAATTACCATTTGTTCAGCTAGAACTCTATTGTGTAAATTCCTGCATGTTGGAATTGGGAACGCTGGCACTCTTTGATACCTTCTCTTCGTAATATACCAATGTATTTGTTTCCAGACAGTCTAAAATCGGCTGTAAAGTTGGTTCTACTTGTTCTTCGCTCAAACCCTCAAAGCTTTAAACAACATTATCAGAAGGGACAAATGCTAACGCCGTGATCATTCTAGCATGTAAATTGAAGTCTGCGTTATTTCTAAGATCCCTAGGAAAAAAATAAATTTAAAGAAATCTTATGATTAATATTTAGTTATATTTATAATTGTAAACTACCGATATTTGAATTTGTATTAAATTGTAGGTATTGTGCACGCTAAATGTTTAAGCTAGACTCCATCAATCCTGCAGCTAAAATCTGTTTTTTTTTTAAATTTTGATTGAGGCGAAAAAAACAACTACAATTTTCTATAGTTGTGCCTATAATATGTGTATTAGATAATTTTAAAATTAAGATAACATAAAAATGAAACTATCGAAACTATTTAATTTTCAAGTCGAAGCTATTAGAACCGACAATACAATGAATTGTTAACTACAAATTAATTTGCTGAGTATCGTAAATTTTGAAGAACTGTGTCAAAAAGTGAATTTTTAATTTTTATACTTTTTGACCCATAAAAATATTTGCCTTAACGTTATCACCATATCCAAAATCCAGACAATATGATGTCATTGCAGTAGGAACAGTTTTCCTACAAATTCGAATTATTCAGTTTTTTTTTTGTAGGTACTTACTCCCTATAATTTATATTATGTGTAATACATACACCATACCCAGTGGCGGCTCGTGGGTTTTTGATGAGTAGTGCACAGCACAAAAAAAAAATTAAATATACAACCAGTATTATATATTAAAGATTGTATTAAACAATTGTTTACTAACATCATTAGCCGATAATAATAATCGGAATATCATGAACGGGAGAGAGTAAAAATAAATTAATAATAATAATACGACGGCCACATCGAAAATAATTTTGGCTACGTGAATAGAAATGAATGGGCACATCAATTCCATTATAACGCGGGTTGCGTGTTTTGACATGTCTTAATTTTTACACTGTACAGTGCACAATTAATGTGCACATCGATTTTGTATTTGTGTGCATTACTGCACTTCTATACATACCGATACCGTTCCGACAACCGCCCGGCCATTTGGCTTTCGAAATAACCCAATCCAAATATTATATTGTTTTCATGTTCTGAATTTTTATATTTACATTTTAAGAGGACGCTACCCATGCATTTGTTGTCTCCGTCTTACACACGTACGACATAGAAGATTTTTTTGCACTAGTTTCAATAGTGTGCTATTAGTTTTGGTTTATTAGAGTAAATTGACCTTATTATCAAAGTGATAGGTAACTACCTAAATATTATATGTGCTTAGTTGACGGCGGATTTTCAGATATTTTAATTTTCAATCGAGATATGAGCATTTTTGATTTGTGTTATTTCACATACTCTTATCTTGCTTTAAAATGAAAATATCGAAAATCCGCCGACGCTTAAACATAGATGATGTTCCTACCTAAAAGTTTGATGATACTTAAATTCACTCTAATATCAAAACTAATAGCACACAATTTAAACTAGGGAACGAAAATTTGCTAAGTCGTAAGTTAGTAAGACAAAGACAACAAACGCGTGGGTAGCATCCTCTTAAGACATAATCTTAATAACACTACAGGTACTTAGTCGTAGTAGTTTCAGGATTTGTTCGGGAACGACGGTAGAGAACGTGCAATTGTGCACATATACACTATAGCCACTACTGTACAATAGTGCATACACTGCAGAACCATATTATTATTATAAATTGTTTTAAAAGAGGATGAATTATTGTAATTTTAAAACAATTCACACGTATCTAACCTGACCAATTTTTTACGGTTTGCTGATGCCAAATCACATTCTAGCACCTTCGATTACTTATTAGGTATAAAATATAAAAATTCATTTCATATTTAAATTATGTTTATAAAAAATTGTTTCAACGTAGGTTGAAGGCTAAGACCACATGCAATTTTAAATTTCCGTCGCCGTTGAAGTTGCTGTTGAAGAAAATCGAAGCACTTTTACTGCCCCAAACAGTGATGACGGATACAAAAAGACCAAAGTATAAAAAAAACACATATCATTGTAAAATCAATACATTCATCGCTCCACTCAGAATCTAAAATTATAGGCGAATTTTGAAATAATAAAATTAATCCATTTTTTTAACCGAATTTAATTTCTTTAAATTTGTATACGTTTTATAATACTCAAAACCTAACTTTGCAGATCAACACTATTTGTTGTAATTATTACATTAATATTATTATTATTAAATCTGTGGGCCTGTGGCATATCATATAATCTGAGATCGTAGGAGAATAAAAAAAACCGAAACAAATACTACAATTTTGTAAATTGGAAAAAAAATAAAAAACAAAAAAAAATTCAAATATTTATTTGTTTAAACATATTTTTTTATGAAATAATATACGTTAATAACTCTAAAATATCTACGTTATGCCAAATATGCCTTTTCACTCAAAATTTGCAAAAACATGCACTTTTAAACTATATTCATTAGTTCATTACTTTATTATGAAACGAATTTGTATCTCAGTTAGCATGTTTTCCTATGTTGCAAGAAAAACATGCAAATGCTTGAATTTACAAGTCCTGGTAATAATAGATCAATCACTCTAATATTTAAAGCTAATAATATAATACTGGAACTCATATATTTTTTTATATTATGCTTAAGTAAGACGAAGACAACACAAGTGGGGACGCTACTCTCGTAATCCGCATGTGTTGTCTCCGTCTCACAAGTGTAAAACATAGCAAAAACTGTTTAGCTTGCGAAAGAAAAGAGAATTTAATCATAACTAAGTAACGAAATTTACACCATATAAAAAAGAGAACTTTGGTTCTGAAATATCGTACATCGATAATTGTTCGATATTGAAACTACAACAAAAGTTACTCAAAAAGTTTGAAAAAAATAGATGTTGAAAAGCTAAGAACTTTTTTCGTATAAGTGATATCAAAAAAATAAAAACAATATTTTAAAGATTATGTTTTCAACTATATCCTATATCAATTTGCGGTCTTAACTTTCACTACAGCCCGAGTTTGTTCTATCCCGTGCAAAACAGTTTTTGCTATGGTGTACATTTGTTAGACAGAGATAACACATACGGGTGTAGCGTATAGACGTACCTAGTTACATAATACATTTATAACTAAGTGGCGTATATCTTATACGGAAATACGTTAATGTAAAGCTTGAGGAATTTTGGTGAATCTGGACCCTAAGTCTAGGGAGCCAATCTGCATTTCCAGAAAACTATTTTAAGCACAAAATATTTATGTGTTTCAATTTGAAAACAATAATAATTAATTTTAATATCTTGCTTTATTATTAGCTATTTATAATACGTCATACGAGTACTTCTTGATTATTTGAATCAATGATTATGAACATATTTATAAATAACGAAAAATTAACTATTTTAATTTTAGAAACCAATATAGTCGACTTTCGGGCACCAAACGGTTTAAATAATAAATTATTTACAAGCCAGTTGAAACAGATTCTTATAATTAGTTTAAAGGTTTCCGATTTATTTTTATTTTCAACACCAAAAATAACAAATACAAAACAATATTATTATAACAGCAATCCAAATGACTTCTTTGAATCATAATTGATACAAATATTATTACCTCGAGTAAAAACATTATGAATGCAAACACAAAAAATAAATCTTCAAGAGAATTCGACGAATTATTATTAATAATAAAATATTATGATATGAGTAGTAGTTTTCCCGAAGTATGTTCATTATTAATTATGTCTTAGTTTTTTAACAATACCTGAACAGTCGTTTTCAAAAGTAGGAACTATGTATAATTACCTAAGAAATTCCTTGGGGCAAGACCTACCATCGGTTCCGCGTTATTGAAATAGAATCTGGACAGGCAGAACTCATGGACATTATTATAAAATTCTTAAAAAGTCCCTAAAGTAAGCAGGCTTTCTTGTCGTAAACTCTTTACAGCAAAATACGAGGCAATATTTAAACAGTAATATTTTCAAATTGGATGATGTAAAACTGTAGAAGTGATTTTAATGACTAATTGAATAATACTCCAAGTTAATACAAATAGCCAACAGGTAATTATTATATTATTATCAACTGCACTGCGGCGGTCGTCGTCGTCTCGTTATTTATTAATATACAAAATAGGTATGTACACTTTTAAATTTTGTTCTTTTAAAATATAATAAATAATTAGAATAATAATTTAAAATATTTGCGCCATGTCCTTTAAAAAGGTGTTAAATGTTATACATTTTATTGATTCGTGTCTAACTACTGCACTATTCAATAAGTTATCTGTAATAGCCGTTTAATATAATATTCATTTATTATACCATATTTATTCAAATATTATAAATATGTAAAATTATATTATTATATTATACTTTGGAAGCATATCAGGAGTTGTACACCTAGGACGAATAATACCTCACATATTTTTGTAAAATGTTTAGGCTTCAGAGTCATCCACAAACTCCCAATCCTTTAAGTACGTGCATAGTGCATTAAATGTCATGATTGTAATCGAGTGATTGAGTGTTTCGACACAAGCGTCCCGTAACCACCAATGGATCGCAATCTCCGGTAGGGCACTAGGGCGCATGCGATAAGATGACCGTAAACGCCGTAAACTATTATAATTATTATGAATATTGAACTTATAAATGGAGACAAATTATATACATATTTACTTTTTAGTACAATGAAAATGGACTTATAAAATTACATTACATGTCGTACCTAGGCTGGCTAGTCTTATTATTTACTTTTAATACACGAATAAGAGAGAGAGGTCCTTGTAGTAGTTTACCTAAATTTTTCTCATCGATATTGTATAGAAAAGTAAAATAAACGTATCGGTGTACAAAACGTGTTGAAGTATTATCTCACTGAGTGTATCATCGTTATTATTAAATAAAATAATCAATTGAATCGTCGTATCTGCAGTTATCGATAACGACGACACCGACAACTAGCTTGCAAGCCGCCGAAATATAATTTTATCTTAACTATTCACAAATCCCAATGTATAAGTAAAACCTCGAGTACGGAGTAATACTGTAATAGGTACGCAATATAACTGAACAATCATGGGGAATTTCAAATTTATAAAATATCGTAAAAGGTTATGGAAGCATCAGTTCAGCGGAGATTACAAAATTACTATTTCTTTTCAAAATTATGAAAAACGTATAAGTGAAAATCCGAAGCCAAAAAAATATTATTCAACGAGATTAAGCCATTAGTATAAGCCGTCATAGAGCTGATGAGTACATGACCGTAAGTTTTACACGTACAAATTGCTTGATTTACGCAGTGATTATAATGGCATACAATAGTATTTATTGTTTTTATTTTTAATTTCGCTCCAAGTGTGATTTTAAATATAATATAATATTATCGTCTTGTCACTGTATAGAAATTAATTATTAATACAAAAATCGTAAAATTGAGTTAGCGGCTCATCACGGGCACATGCCAAATTTTTCGAGATTTAAATGCAATGAAAAAACTAAAAAGTATTTAAGTATATCAAAATAATTATAACCTCATAAGTGTCTTAAACGCATAAATACACGTGGGATTACATTAGAAAATAATATTAATCTTTAATGATTGGAAATGATGGTATTAATTAATCTATGCACATCATAACGTAAAACATCGTAGATTTGCAAACGTTTGTAACTCGTCGAGTAATATTAGAGTTGCGAGACCCACACTACGTTTCTTAATAGAATAATAATATAAGGATGTATCATGTATTTTAAATCCAAGCAAACTTGTTTTTGCGCTCCTTTAAAACCGTCGAAAATATTATGAACGATTTTGATGATAATAATAATAATCATCACGGAATCGGTTTAATCTATCAGTCAACATCTAAAAATAATAATTGTTCGGGAATAACAACAATAATACTGTCGGCCGTCGCCGCCGCCGCACCGCGAATACGAGAGACTCCGTCCCGCCCCGCCCCGCCAAGCCCGAAACACATTATCGGGGACCCACGAGTTTGTCGCGAGTCGCAACGGTCGCACTTTCGCAGCAGCAGTCAGGAAGCGTGTACAACTGTAGAGGCACGAGCCGTTTGATGAAACGATAGGAACGTTCATTTATTTTATTCGAAACCGTTTTCAACTTTCCTAATACAGTTTTAATAAGATCGCCACTGCTGTACGAACTATCGTAATGACCCACGTGATACCAAAGGTGAGTACCGTCTATACCAGGGGTACCGACGTTTGGCAAAACTTTTGTGGTCACGATCTACTAAAAATAAACTTTACATTTGAGGATCGATGATCATAGAAAAACTTTTTTTACTATTGAATAATTGTAATTATTAAGAAACATACTTGCATAAAGCGTATATAAGCATACAATAAGTATTACATACTAATTACTAATTACTGAAAATACTCGTAACATTATAATAAATAATAATTTCTAAAATCTAATTACTTACGTCTAATTAACATATTATTTTGTTGATCTGGGCATTGTTGAAGTGTGGCATTGCATGTCGTTGACCAATTGGTCGTAATTGACATACAAAATCGGAATAAAAAATAAACATTTAACAGAAAAAGCTTATCGAAAATTTGTTTACTACAACTTGGATCAATTTTCGTGCGCTAGTCCCTAAAAATAAATTCTAACATAATCGATTTTGAAATTGTCCGCTATCGACCGTTTGGCCGACCCTGGTCTATACGATCTGCCTACTCTCTACACGAGCACAAATTAACTTGAACTATATTGATTTCCAACTTATAATTTTTTTGTCAAACAATCAATAATAACAAACTTACAAGTAAGGTTCGAATTCTAATAAATGTACATTATCAAAATGTGCACAACCAAAGTATATGTGCTTAAAAACTAAAAATAGGAATTGTCTTTTGGATAATAAGGTAAATCGAACGTTTTTTAAAAAAACGGTGCATTACAGTATCTTCAAAATCGAAATATTATACTACTACTATTCAAAATATTTATTTAAAACAACTTAAACAATAAACAAACATTGCATTACAGCTTGACAGTGGCAGATTACGTAATTTTTTCGTCACTGAGCAGATTTTTTTTGGGGCCCCAACACTCAACCACTCTGTGTAAAATGTTTCAACTGAAAGGACCGCCAAACTTTTAACTGCAGTAATGATCTAAATGGTGAACTTTAAAATTTTTTTAAATTTGAATATATGAAACCTGGGACAAAGGACTACCTATTTAGGTTCTAATATCCAAAAATAATAATTCCTATTGTTCATATTGATAAACTCCATATTTTCAAATAGGTAAATGAAGTTTATATATCCCTATAAGTCCAACAGACATGGTAAAACTATAATAATTGTTTAAACAAATTTCATCTTTCTAGCTTTCAAATTTCAAAAATCTTTAGTTAATTTTTTAGTTTTTAGCTCTGAAGTCGGATCTTTTTCTATATTGAATAACTAATGTTTGGAAGTCAATTCTGGCCACATGAATTTTGTAAATAATTTTTCATAGTTTTTTATTTTGAAAAGGACGTTTCAACAGTTGTGACATTTACTAACAATTTCAAACATTTTATATTAGCTGCTAAAATTTTAGGGTAACTTGTTCCAATAGCATTGTTTAGTATGAAAGTAGCCATCTATTTAATCTATTCTCTGTGAGATTCAGATCTATCAAAACAAGGAAACATCCTTAGTGATAGATATGTTGCAGTGTTACCTTAAAATATTAATGCATGTGAATATTTTTAAAACTGCTATTCATTATTATTTCATATTATAGGTAAATTAATAGTAATATCTTTATTTTTCATGAATTCTTTAAATTGATGGATTGGGTCTGTTGAGGAAACGCATATTTTGTGGATATTTTCCATAAAATTCCAATAAATGACTAGGTATTATTATTTATTATACATGTTAGTCTTATCACTGTTTTTGTACAAACATTTTTTAGATTTATTTAATATGGAGTACCTTACGACCTTAAATCTTAATACAGAATATACAATTAAAATTGTGAATTTTATAAATATTGACTTAGATGAGGTAGTAATTATTATCAAGTTCCTAATATTAATATTAATAGGAGTCACATACATTGTATGAGAGGTGTTTTCCTGGGACATTGTCCCGGCTTCCCGCTTTTGATGGGTGTTGCAGCACTGGTAGTTATGTTGACTTTAAAAGTTAATCAGTATTTGGAATTTCTGAAGGAATTTTATTAGATAAAATGTTATATGGAAATAAACTGGTAGATAGATACAGACTGGTACCTATTATTGTATATTAGTATGAAATTATTTGAGCATTGAATCAATTTATCTACACATGGTAGCGCTCCATTTGTAAATTATTTATTTTCCTGCTGTAATCAGTTGGGCTTACTAGTTAAAAATATGTATGTAAATGTAACTACTTCAATCTAAACTTTTCACTAAGCTAGGTAGACAGTCTTAGTTAGTTATTATATCTACATTTTTATTGTAAAAAACAAATAAAAATACTAGTTGCACAATAAACTTAGTAAGATTTTCCTTGAGTCATGAAAACTTAACTATACTCAAAATATATCATTCAATAATTTAAATTTATAAAACACATTGCTTGAAATAGATTTACTGACATCACAATATTTTTTATTTAATCATGAAATTAAATATACATTTTTTTTAGATGTCTTGGGTAGTGGCCTACTTCCCAAAATCCCACGAATATGCTGTAATACCTTTGAACTGGTTATTGGAAAAAAAAGGTAATGGAAATGGAATGTATTGTCTATGGCCTCCTAATCCAAATGTTACTAGCGAAGTTGCAATAAGAGCTGACCCTCCAGATTCAACTTGGTTAACATATCAAATAAAAGTAATTGCCAATAAACTATTTGGTAAGTTTTTAAATTAGCTTTAGGCTAATATTATTTGTGTAAAACCTATATAATAAATATTTGTAACTAATTAATTTTGGAAATTGTATTAGCGTATGGTATCGGAGGTACCTACAAATAAACAAAATTTTAATTTTTTAAAGATGATTATGTTCAAGCTTGGCACCATTTATTAATATTGGTTGAATCTTCTTTTCAAAAAACTTCACTGATACCAACACAAAAAGATGAAAAGAGCAACTTATCAGAACCTAGGAATATTAATAAGCAGATTGATGCATGTTCTTCAAGTCAGTTGTTAGAGGTACTATGATATATTTTTTTCTATGGATTGGAATGATTATATGGGTAATTTTTTTAAAAATGTTGACAATTATACTTTTGATTCATTATTATTAGGGCCCAGAAGTATGATATGTAATGAAAAGTACCAAAATATGCATGCATTTATGTACTTAAAAACATTGAAATGTGTGCTAAAATATGCCCTTACATTTTTTCACATACATTTATTATGCAAGTAAAAATACCATTTAATTATAAACCGTGGCTTAGGAATTTTCAAGAGGGGGGGGGGTGAAAATTTACTAGAATACTGTGGTGGGAGGCTGTGCCCCCCACACCCCCCTTAGTCATAATAATTACAAATGTAATGTTTTAAAAAATTATATATACTTCAATGTGTTAAAATAAAAATTCAATTTTTATTGGCTTTTTTGCCACATCTCCATTGATTGCCTAAAAAAGACTGGTCTAAAATAATTTAACAGATACACTTTACTTATAAATTTAACTAAACACAATGTTGGTAAATAAAAATCAGAAGTGGTACCTCTGTCATTGTACTTTGTAAATAGCTTTGAAGCCTGTCAAGACAAGAAAAAGTCCTCTCTGGCATTGATGTAGATCATGCATGTCAAATACGCTGACTGCTGCTCATTTTTTTATGGCCCACAGCTACCAATATTAATGGACAAAAAAAAAAATAGTCGTATCACGACTATCTTAGAGAATGGTTTATTCGGTAAACATTATCATACTGTCTTATCTTCTGATAAACTATAATCAAATAAGAATTATTGATGGTTTTATATATATATTTATATATATATAGATTATAGATTAATAACTTATATCGTCAGTGTGCGACGCATATGCCTCTTGAAAAGTGAAAAGTTGGTGGGAGAAAAGTGACGTCAAATATACTCTAAAAAAAATTATTATGTTTTTTTTTTTGCAATTATATAACACCTATTTTCATAAATAATTAGTTTGATTTATATTTTATTTAAATGTTATTGTTTTAATTTTTTAAAGTTTTTTTTAATTAAATTGTATTGTTGTATTTGTAAACTTAAAGAATAAAATTTGTACAAAATATTTATTTTTATGTGCGGTCCAAATTCAATATATTTGGCCCACTTGATATTATGAGTTTGACATGCCCAATGTAGATACTGGTATGAAACACAACATTTTTAAAAGACTAGTGAATATTTTTCTGCTACACACGCGCAACGCATTTTTTTTTGGTTGTTCTTTATTTTTCTCTAATTTTGTATGCCATAGTTGTAATTCAGCTTAAACAATTTGTAGATTAATATCTAGGTAAAACTGGACCAGTTTGTCAAACTCGTGAGTTAAGGTTTTAGAAAATAAACACAAATTCTAACAAAAGAAAAATATATTTTAAATACTAAAAATAAATCAATTTAAAAATAAAATAAAATAGGTATTAACTAGCCTTTTAATGTATTTTTGTGCTTCAAAAACCTTTCCTTTAATTGCTGTTAAAAAGAATCAATTTATGATAAGGCTTTTGTTATACAATAATATTTTTCGGTGTAATATCCATCAATAGGTACAGGGGTTGGCTTGATTTTTGTTTCTTTGATGAGGTTAGGTATTCTAATGAGGTATTAACCACTATATTATAATCAGTAAAATCAATTATTTATTATATTAACTTAATCACTTAATCAATAATCATGATATTGTTGGTAAAAAAATATATTGTAACGCGCATAGAAAAAAAACTAAAACTTCAAAATTTAAAATTATGAGATGTATATTATTCATGAATGAATATCAAAATTAGTTAAACTTATAAAAATTTGTAAAACTATTTTATAGTTAAATTGCATACAATTTTTAATTTGAATACCTAAGGCTTGACAATTTAAAACTAGATTCCTCAGAAGTAAGGACCGGATTAATATATACAAAAACCCTCAAAATATGCTTCTAAAAATGCTGTAATATGCTACCAAATATGCATATATTTATTTTTTAACATCTGCTTTAAATTAAATCAAAAACATTTTATTTAACATGATGTAAAAAGTATGTACTAACTAATTAAATATCAAAAAAGGTTTTAAAAGTATAAAAAAATATGATGTTGTCTTCATTAAGTTCTTTGACTTTTAAAATTCTTAATCAGCGTAGGATAGGCAAGGTATCCACAGAGTTTAATGATTTTAACCGGCCCTAAAAAAGTTAATGGCACATTTTTCAATAAGATAAAGTCATTAATAGCTATCCATATTTTAATAATAACATAATATATCATACAATATAAATTGTACATATTATATTAAGCAGTTGACAAAGATAAATAATAAACTGCTCTATCCGGGCCTGTTCTTTAATCTTCAATCTATAAAATATTGCTCACATTTTTGTTATAATTTTATTGATACTATGTGGCTGTGAATGTGAGAATATGACGAAAAACAAATATAATGTGTGTAAAATGCAATGTATAAATAATAATATGCACTATAAAACAACAAATATGCATTTAATAGGTAAAACGTTGAAATATGAAAATACAATTTGTGTTATTTTAATAAGAATAATGTTAGAAGGAGACAATTCTCATCAACTTCAAAAAACTCATTCTAATGAGCATATAAATCCGGCCCTACTCATAAGTTATTCTTACTGAAATAAAAAAAATTGTTGTATGAAGTTGCATTTATTTTTAAGAGCAAGTTCTAATTTGGACAACATTGGATGTTTAATCCTGAGATAACAAATTTCCCATAAATATTGGTTATATTTTACTATTCAAAAAATACTAATCGTAAAGATTTTGTCATTATATTATATTCATAACATATTAATATATTATCTATTGTGAAATTTTTTGAAATGTGCACATTTGGGTGCGCTCTGCTACTTTTGTCTTTTTTTGCACTATGATCGCACATACTAATAATGATTACTTGCATAGCCTTCAAAAATTGTTAATATTGTGTACTTTAACCCTTTCACTGCTCCAGATGTACTAATTTGTCCAAGACATTTACACTATTCACTGCTTTAGATTTTTTACTATTACGTTCCTGTATTTTATAACATTATCATTGGCTGTAACCGTACAACCTTAGGTAATCCTGGTTAGCATTATTTTAAACTTAAATAATTAGATCATATATATCAAGGGTGGGCAACTGGCGGACAGCCTTTTTTTATCTGACCCAAGCTACATTTTCAAATAACTATGAACAAAATAAATCTAATCAAAATGTATATTTTAGAATGGCCCCCCTTATTTTTTGCTTTCTATGTTCTGGTCCTCTAGATTTTCTAAAAATTGACCCTCTGGTAACTTTGAGTTGCCCATCCCTGATATATATCTAAAAATTTTAATTTAAAAAACAAAAAATATTCTATGTAGCTTACACAGTTGCAGAGCATACATTGTGTAGCAGTGCAAAGGTTAAAAACCAAATCTAACCTTATCTATTGAATCCACTTAATGGATTACAGTAGACGATTTCCCATACTAACATTTCTAAATATCAAATACCTCCCAATAGCAGACGTTGTTTTGGGGACAAACTACAAACTTTCTACAAACTGAACCCCCTAAATAATGGACAATATTTCAGTGACTGAGAATGTCCAGTATTTCACAGTATACTTTTAATGATATTTTGTCATTGATATACATTTTAAATTTACTTTTTTACCTTGTTAATTATAGAATATTAATCTACCTAATGATGGAATTACAACTGGCCAAGAGACAATAATGATGAATATACCCCAGTCAGCAAAAATTCAAAAAGATGATTCCACTCATTTAAATAGTAAACATAATTTTTTCTCTTAAAATCTGAACTTTGTCTTATATTTTTAAGTTTAATAAATATGTCTTGAAGTATAGTTAATATTATATTAGAAGTTTATGATGGATATTTTTTTTATATTGTACTAGACTTGGAGATAAACAATTTATTATATGGAATTTTCAATGGTGGAATAAATATAACATTAATGTTAAGCCAAGTATTGTCAAAATTGGAAAATTTGCAAACAGTTTTTGCTGAAATGAACTTCAACTTGCCTCTAACTGAAAGTTTTGATGCTCAGTTTTTAGAAAAGTTTCCAATAAACAATCCAGATGCATTAGAACATGTAGAACAATGCATATTAAACAACAATTTTGACTTTGGACGGAAACTAGTTAGGCATTTTTATATTTATTTGGAATATATTGATTTATAATTTTACAATTCAACTTTCTTATTATAAATAGGAAATTTATATCAAAAAAATTGGTGGTTGTTCCTTTAAAAACCACGCAGTACGTGCTTTGTCAAAAATTATCACTGATGAATATGCTACTAAATGCTCATGGACCGGGCGTGGCAAGGAGAAATTGACTAAAATTCGTGATACATGTTTAATTAAGATTTTAAAAAGTAAAGAAGATTTTTTTTATTTACCTGGTAATTATTTTATTTCAATGTCTTGTATGTTTTTAATATTTATAGAAGTTTTGCAAGAATGTTATGATCCACAAATAAATACAGATTTTGAGTTTAAAAAAATTGTAGCTGTGTGGCTAAAGTGTAGTGTTTCAAGATACAATAGATCGATGTCACAGAAGATCAAATTATAAGCACAATCCAACGGTAAAATGAAGAATGTTTCTTAATATATAACTATTATTCATTTTATAGAAACTAATAAGACTGAATTCTTATATTTTTATATTTACAAAATAGTTAATAATTAAATACTGATTTAATTTTACTTAAGTATTGCATTTTATAACCTTCTAAATTATTAAAGAAAAATTATAATATCAATAAAATTAATTTAATATTGCAAATTTTAAATATTTATAATAAAGAAAAATGGTAAAAAATTTATAAATTAGTAATTTGGTAATCGGGCCACTAATAGAGCACTACTCTCTGTGGCCCAATTATAGTTAAAATATTCTGTGTTGGTTATTTATTAAATATAATAATGAACAAAGTGAGGTGATTTCCTCATACCAATGGGTGGGAAGTTACATAACAAAACCAAATATAGATTTATTACTTTAATAGTCTAGTTGTTGTTGATAAAAATATAGTTTAAAATAATAGTAAAAATTTTTAAGAACTAAAGTCTATTGATGATGATCATTTTTACGGTTTTACCTAACAATCTATAATTTAATAATAATTTCAGATATCAAATTCAAGATTTTAATGTTCAGAATATTTGTTGATGTTTATACAAAACAGTTTTATATTATTTAAGGTTAACAGATGTTTTTTTAATACATTTTATTTTAAAGATACCTCTAGTATTATCTTATGTATTAATTTATTATGCAAGTATTTGAGTTTTTTTTCTTTTTGATTGAAATATTGCAATATTATCATGAACTTTGAATTATTTTTGTACCAGTTTTTATTAAAAAAAACATACATATTATTTATTGTTTATTTCATTATTATAATTTCATCAGTTAGTTATTACAAATATTGTTATGAAGTAGGTACATGCTTTTTGAAAATTTTATTATGTTCTAGTTTATAGACTAGTTTAGTTTAGTTAAAAGTTTGTTATTTTATTTAAGAGTTGATTTGTAACAATACTTTTTTTATAACATTTATGTATCCAATTTAAATTATATTTTATATCAAGTTTTTATATTTATTTCTACTGTACATTTTTTACTCTGTAAAAAAAAAATATACCAGACAATGCTTCATACATCATCTATATATGTTTATATCTATTTAATTTTTTATTATTTACATTTATGTATTCAAACAGCAATGTAAATTATGTCAACTGTTATAATTAGGTATTTCATTAAAAAAAAGTTTTATGCCGGGTTGCATGAAAAATGTATTAATTTAACGGTCCAATAAAATGTAATGAACCAATTATGGGCCACTTTTACATTGTTTTAGGTCCTTAAATTAATAAACGATTATATTTTTTACAAATATTCTTTATTACATTTTGGAAGTACAACATACAAATATTTGAATTTCATCTTTGAAAGCCAAATATTTTTTTGAGTATTTCGATGTATAAAAATCGAATTTAGATTAGTAGTGTTAGGGCTCGTGAGCTCATGCATTCGCATATAAATCTTGCTAAGTCATATTTAATGCTAGGTGACATAGAAATCCATTTCAAGGTACCGCGGATGAGAATGTGAAGTTTTATTAAGCATATTTAGAGGTTTTTTTTAAACATTATTTGGCATCTTTATGCGTTTTTTATTTTATTGTGCATATTTTGCGTATTTTTCCCAAAATTTGATGAAAATGCAATAATTTATATTTTGTACTGTATACAATATATGATAATTTTCGGGATGTAAAATTATTGAAAATAAACTTATAGAGCCTGTGGCCCGAGTTAAGCAAATAGTGGAAAACACGTTATATGAAATAGTAAATATGAATGAAAATTTTTTGTTCTAGAAATTACTTATAATTTCTACTTTTTCTAATTTGCATATTTTAAGTACATAGTTTTAGATTTTTAGTGCATAAATGAATATTTCTGACATTTTTAATGCATATTTCAATGTATATTTTGTCAGTTTTTAGCGAAGTGCAGATTTGTTTGGACATTTTTTAGGGCATGAACTCAAGATCCCTACTTATGAGTTATAAGTATTTAAAGTGTATATAAGCGTGTGGACTAGATGTAGTACACAAAATGTTGGTCCACTACTCTACTCACCTACCGGGTAATCACGTACAAAAAAACTAGAAACCTTCTAAAAATATTTTTTGATGAAGAGAACACTCTTCAAGTCTAGCTATATTTATGCATAATATGAATTATATTGCTTGAAGTTAAATTTATTTCTTATGAAGGATAGGATATCAAGAACATTTAACAGACTTTGGAATGATCGTTGAAAAGGACATTCTATTTCTTTTAGTTTTATAGGTAAGTTTTCTACATCAATAATTAGACCATCAGGTTAGTATATACCTACTAGAACTATTGAATATAGGTGATAAATTCAGTATCTTTAATTGTTAAGTTTTTATGATTTGAATAAAGTACACTTTTAAACTCAATGCCATGCTATACAACTTTGTTGGTAAAATGTTTTGGCCAAAAATATCACCTGATCATAAAAACCGATTGTTTTGTTGGTTAAATTTTGATGTTTTATCTTATGTATTATGTATATAATAAATAACTCGAACTGCATGTAATTCTAAACTTTCTTTCAACTTACTAATAGACTTTATATTATTTTATTCTTTTAATAATATACAGGGCGATTTTTTAAGCATGCTCAACCTACGTATTTGCTTAAATAATGATAATATTATCAAAAATTCCGATTTTTGGAACTTTTAAATACACTAGAAGAGCTGAAGAGTGAAGACTAAAATAACTTCGAATTTTTAAGATTTTTTGTACCACGTAAAGCAGTGCCCGAAATGGATAATTTTACGAATTAGAACGCTTATAAAATAAATCGACTATAATAATAGTATTTTTTTATTTATATTTACAATAAATTCTATAAAAACATATACTTTAAGCTTAAAAAAATGAATTATACAAATAAATTAAGAGTTAATAATAATTTCCTCAATATTTGTCCGCAGACACTTGAAATATTCACCAAATGTTTATAATGCCTAGCAAATTGTCAAAATGTTTCGTCTCTTTGAATTATTTAAAATCATGAAATTTTGTTTTTTACTATTCGTTATTTAAATTTTAAATATTTTTATTAATTACAAGTATGATATGCTGTCACACGCTGTCTCGTATACATAATTTATCATTGAATTTAAATTTAAAACTTTTATTACAATGACTACTACAACAAAGCGGTATTCACTTGTCTACCGTTTTTTTGACAACAAGGAATTAAAAAAGTAATATTATGATTTCACTAGTGGAGTGGCCAGGGAAATATATTATGGCGGTCTTTAAAATTTGTAATCATTATTCTTAAATATGAACCAACTTATTTTATTGTAATAAGCTGATAATACCCTATAACAGATATAACAATAAAATATTGTATCCTCCCAAAAATGTCCTGGGTACGAAACTAGTAGCCCATAGGTAGGTACTTACATTTTCGATCATAAAGTTGTTATTGCGATAAAACAAAGATATGATTATATGAATGGACAGTCGGCAACGACAAGCGTAAAGTCTAGCTATTGCTATAATTGTACTTTTCTATTACCTTTATCATTTGTCAAAAGCAAATTTGATAATTTGAATACGTTTGATTGTGATATTTCAGACATGTATCACCAAGTGGCAGTTTCATTTTATTTTTCCAAAATTTAGGTCCATTTTTTTTTTTATTATCAGGAACTCTTAAGTACTTATTATAAAAATCCGGAACAGACGCAAAAGGCTAATGTTACGAATATTACTCCGTTCCGGTCCATTTCGAGTACTGACTTAAGGACGAGTCTGTGAAATACAAAATTTCGTTTTAAAGTAGGCACCACCCCTTTTCATTATAGATTCTGAGCCGGAGGAGAGTGAATCTAGTTGGTGCATTCGGGAGGACAAAATTTAAAATTAACAATAGTTTTCAAAAGCGCCGGAACAAAAGTAAGAATAAACGGGAATTTTTGATTTTTGACTAAATTTATTTGGATTTTTTTGTAACTTAAAAAAAAAATACCGTACACGGATGAAATTTTCACTCAATGTTCATATTAGCATTTTTTATACACAATAACAATTTCAAAATATTTTGACTCATGTTGAGCTATTTATGGATATTATGAATATTTTGATTAGTTTGTTTTAAAATTAATGTCAATAAAAACATTTTTGTTCTGTCAAAAAAATTTCAAAATGTATTAGGTACAAGATTCATCTTACTTGTTATAGGTGGTAATTTAAAAAAAAAGGTAGAGCGAAAATTCGCAATTTAAATTTTGACAAAAATCGTAAAAGTCACTGAAATGTTGCAAATTATTTCTTTTTAAAGGTATTATATAAGGTTTGAAAATTGTATACAAAATTCTTTATGTGATACCTTTATCAAAAAAAAAAAAAAAAATGTCTACCGGAAAGGCAAATTCATTTTTATGAGAGTTTGAAATTAGACATTGAATATTCACCCTTAAGAGGACGTGATACCCGCATGTGTTGTCTCCGTCTTACAAGTGCGTAACATAGCAAATTGTACACTAGGCAGAACACGTGTAGCTCCCTTAATTTGAAAATTAAAATGAATTGACCTCTTATAAAATCTAAAGGTAAGATTATTATCTAGGAAACCTCATAGGGTTTTTATTATATTTTTATTTTAACGCGAGTTATGTATAAGTATTTTAAGATGTATAAAAAATTTACAATTTTAAAATACTCATAACTCGCGTTCAAATTAAAATATAATAAAAACCCTATGGGGTTGCCTAGATAATAATCTTACCTTTAGATTTTATAAGAGGTCAATTCGCACTCATTTTAAAACTAACGGAGCTACACGTGTTCTGCTGAGCGTAAAATTTGCTATGTTACGCACTTGTAAGACAGAGACAACACATACAGGTATCACGTCCTCTTAAACTAACAAATTCTCATACGACGATTTTCTTTTTTTGTTGTTAATCAAAAATTATTAACCGCAGGTAATTACTTGAAATTGCATCAAATGTTTATTTTATCATTTTCTAAAATGTTTAATTTGTATAGCTAAGGATGGGAAAGTTAAAACAACGATTCTCATAAATAGTTCGTACTGTACCTAACCTAAAAATCTAAAAAATATATAAACACTGCTATTTTTAACAGACATTTCAAATTCATATTTGGGCGAAATTACATATCAACGCCAAGAATAACGATTTTAGAAATTTTGCATCTGAATCAAAATTCAAGAGAGTAGTTTTTGAATTACATAACTTTGTGTACCTACTAGGTAAATTATGGCTATGGAAATGGGTTAAGTAGATATGGGACGTAGATAATTTTAAAAATTTAATACTATTGATAGGTACACCAGGAGTTTATCTATAAATAATTTGTAAAAATGATCTAAGTATAATAAATACATCTAATATTACAGTAGTTTTTATTTTTATAAAACCATTTTTAAGGATTATTATGATTAGTATAAACATTTTAGTGTCTCAGAAATTTGAATTTGGATTTTGATACTTACAGTAAAAAATGGGGGTTCTCATTTGAAAAATAGAAGTTTGTACATTCGTTACATATAGGAGGAGACTCCTTAAGTAGTATAAAAAATATCAGAAATTTGAAGATATGGTCTTTAGGTATACTTATAAATTCTAAAAATCAGAATTTGAAGAAATTTACTATTTAAGGAAAAGCGAGGGTGAGCACGCCTACAAACTACCCATAACAGATTGCCATGGTCAGATGACTAGGGTAAGGATGTTTTTAACTCCTCCCCCCTTAACAACTAGAAAAAATGAACGCAAATATCAAAGTATCCTTCTAGAAAAATGAAATAGGATACTATTATAAAATGCATTGAAAAATATTGCATTATCCTTGTGCCTAATTTGTTGTTTTACTTATAATTTAATTCTAAAAAAAACCATTTGTAGGTTATAATTATTTTAGTA
The DNA here is from genome assembly GCF_001856785.1 of Myzus persicae. Lineage (NCBI taxonomy): Eukaryota > Metazoa > Arthropoda > Insecta > Hemiptera > Aphididae > Myzus > Myzus persicae. The sequence goes on from NW_019104267.1 coordinate 326,528, forward strand.
TTATTTTTGATTAGGTTTTTTACATACTCTAAATTGATTTGAATGATGAGAATTTTTTTGAGGTTTTGGAACAAGAATCTGGCATCAGTTAACAAGTAACAAATTATATAGCATGAACTACTTCGCTCATCATCTACAGAAGCAATAGGTGCATACTAAAATTGATCAATTTACTAGTTTTTTTTTATATCGAAATTGGGGTTTATGTAGTATTTTTTTCATAATATACATTTATTCCTATTAACTCGCTAAATATTATCCACAGTACAATTCAATATCATTGAAGTGAAATAATGACTTGGTCTGCAATGTGCATGACTAAAGGAAAAAGGTGAAAAATTCATAAACATTCTACCTATGTATTTTTAACCCTAGTTATGGCAGTACTTAAAATGTACTATTATTAAAAATGGATGCTTAAAGTCTTTACACAGTGAACATCTTTTAATGAAGTAGGTTCATACAATATTATTTGCAATTTTGGCACCATTTTGGCGTCTATTCCCTTTTAACTACATCAGTTGATGATAATATTTCAGTATCAAATATTAGAATTCTAAAAAAACATTCAAAATTATCACAAGACTAAAATAATTAATACATTTAAATTGTAAAATCGATTAAGAATAGATACCTATTTAAATATAAAAGTATTGCTACAAATTTACATGTTTAAAACATTCGAATGCTCTAGCTCAGGGGGGACTGAGCCTGTAAAAGCCTTCTGACTTGAAACTTTAAAAGGCTTTACATTTAGGGAAATTCAGAGGAGAAATTAGTATTTTATTGTCAAAACCTGGTTTAGGCCATAGAAAGAAATAAATTATTAAATGGATATCCATAGCTTTTATTAAAATTTAGTTTTGTGCTTACAATATCTTTTTCAAATTTCAATTTTAACAGCACCTGTTTTCATTATTTCTTATAATTTATAAATATCATAAACCTTATTTTTAAATTAGTACCTACTTATTCATAGTTTTGCATAACATTTTTATTTTCCAATTTATTATTTTTATTGTAATTCACAATATTTTACCCCTTAATAATAGTGACATTTCATTAAATTCAACAATTTTCAAATAAATACATAATCTACCATAAATCATAATGCCAACTGTGAATACATTACATCAATAATATATCATCAAAGAGTATCAATTTATAGTATTCTATTATAAAATTCAGGAATTACAATTGAGGATTATACAGTTTAAGGATGTGACATCCCTTAATTATAATTCCTAGGTGCTTAATAATGAAGGATTTCTCCCCCTGCCACTCTACAAGGCCGTACTATCTTACTGGACAGAAGGCCAGTGGGATAGTCTACCCCTGCTCCAACTGCACAACTACATTTAACAATAAATCCAATTCATCACATGTTTTAAAATGACCACTCACATCAAAACGCATTTATCGAAAATTAAATGTCTAAGAAGATATTGTATGTTATTTGTTAAAAAATGTAATCTATGATCTAAACATTTTTTAATTTTAAAATTGTATAGTTGGAAATTTTTACATTTTAACTCCTTTAAATTAATAAGCTACAGTCATAAATCATACCTAACTCATCTCAAAACATTAAAACTATAATTTAATTATTCAATAGAATTTCACTAAAAACTCTATAGGTGCAATTATAATATTATTTAAGATTTAGGTATTAGGTAATATAAAAAAATAACTTACCCTTACCAATTTCCCACATAATTTAATTTGTTAAGAATTCAGAACTTGTTCACCAGTGATTTTCGAGTTTATTGAGAATTTTTCGTACAAAAAATAAATCACGTCAAGTACCGCTGCTATGAGAATATTAATGATAAAAATGATTTACCTTTACCAATGTACAAAACGTAATAATGATTCACTAATATAGCACATGTTTTAGTTTAAACATTTAAATAATATTAATAATATAAAACATAGGCAAAAATCGTTAATAAAACTAACGAGGTTTTGAATGAAGAGTATTGTTTGAGAGTGGTTTTAGGTTATAGTAATTTGCGCTTTCTTGATTCTTCACCACTCGTAAATTAAAGACTAATCACCTGTATGTTGTAACTATTGAAAACTTTACTGAACAGTTGTTCAGTGCGAGAGATAGACCAGAGGGTGTCATGGATTAAAAAATATTATTATATCAATTCTTCCAAACAACTTTCGGCTATCACAGTTTGAATATTTAATAAACCGAGGGAAAATATATTTTTAAATTTGTATCCGTACAGTTTTTGAATTTGAATTAAATTAAGTAATTTTGACATTTTAAATACTTTTTATAAACTCAATGACGTACTGCTCAATGAAAAGGTGTGACACTAGTGAAAAATATGGACTAATGATGCATCGGTAATTTATTTTTGTTGAAGACAGTCAAAACAAAAAATTCACTACTACCTAATAAATATATTATAAAAATGTAATCTTATACACTTTTTACAGTGAATATAAATGAAGAGTTCAAGATTAGAAAATAAATTATGAAAAAAACACATTGGTACTTACTTTTGAAGCAAATAAACATTCGTTGATATGTGAAAATCATTTTACAAATGATAAGTACCTATTGTCTGGTGGTATTTATGGGAAAAATATCTTAAGAATGTCTTCTATTAAGTTTACATTTATTGTGAATGGTAAAGATCTGTTTAATTTGTTTAGTGCACATCAGTACCTGAGTATTATATCAAACAAAAAGCGCCAAACACCTATACAGAAAATCAATATGATGATTCCAAATGGATTATTTTTATTATTATTGTTAAACAAGAACCTTAGAAAATATTAACATACTAATCTGTAAAAATCCACATCAAAAATATAAATAAATTTATTTAGATACAATATCTTAAATTAAGGACACTATAATTAGCACTGGGGACCTGGCTATAGAATTATTTGAAAATGAAAGTATGCAAGAAAATAACATGTCAATGCCTAATATTCGTGAGTAACTTCTGCTTAGCTGAATTTTATAGTTTCATAGACATAAAGTTAAAATTTTTTCGGTTAATAGGTACGAATTCATCTATTGACAATTTAAATACTCCCATCTATAAGTTAGTAGTTTAAACTCTAATTTTTTTATTTGTAATAAAAATGTTTAATAAATGATCTTTAGAAGTAGAATTTAGCCTTAAGAAATTGTAGATACAATAGTTATTAAAATAAAAGAAGTAAATAATAAACTTACTGAACTAGTAAAGAAATAATTATTTTACAAAATTATTCAGATTTGCTAAAATGTTACAAATTTAAGATCTTATGATTGAGAAGCAAAAATGTTTTGTATTCGATTTTTTAGATCCTCTAGAAATTGAAATTTCAAATAGTAGACTCAAATTTTGAAATCCTAGTAAAAATATTATGTTCATATAATGATCATAAAAAAAATTAAGATCTTACAAAAAGAAAACTACTTACCTTTTAAGAAACAAAACTAAGACACTTGATAGTTTAGTGAGCTATTTAAAAAATGAAAAAAAGATTACAACTGATAATTATATACAGTTTTAAGGGTTTTGTCGTATTTAATAAGTTGCATGTTTGTGGCTTGTGAAGAAGCACAGGGTGATTTTATTAAAATATAATCCTAATTTGCTTTTGTAGTAGTAGTTGTACATTAATAAAAATGATTAACTTACATGTTGTTTTGATACATGTTAAATGTAATATACTTTAAAATAGCATTTTTTGAATTATACATTTGTGTTTTTATGCAGCGGTTTAACCATAGATTATCAATATATTGTTTTGGTGAATTTGGTGAGTTAGAATTGAGTTGTGTGTAATTAATATTTTGGAAACGTTTTACTTGGTTTTAATGTACACAAAAAAAAAAGACAAAAATAAAAACAATGTATTTTTTTATTACTATTTCAGGAAACCTTACCTCATGCTGTCTGCTGTCAGTTAAAAGACTTAAAAGTTGTCAGACATCCGTAAATTTGCAATAACACTACATTTCTACTTCCCAGCTGCATTCAGTTTTGTTCGAGATTCGTTCAATAATGCTTTATCTCGCCCAAGATCATTACAACATTGGTATCAATGGATTGACGAATCTCCTGGCTAACCTCTGAATCAATAAATATTCATCTTAAAAGAGAAGAAATTTTAAAAAAAAGGTAAGGCTCTATTGTGTGGTTTAATGAAATGTATTTACCTAAAAGAACATGTCCACTAAAATGGTTTATTACAAGGTTACATAAATTATGGTCTTAAATGGCTTACCAAAAGTCAGAAAGGCTTTAGTTTTTATGTTGGTAGTCTTAGATTCATAATGGAAAGCACATAGAACTACTTTTTAGTTAAGGGCTTTAGATCCCAAGAAAAAGCAAAATTACTTAATATACCTACCTATAACTCTTTGTGTGAAATCATTGACATTTGATAGAACAGTTTCGTGGTCTATTTCTATTTTTTTGGGTGTAAACCTGTCACTCACCCAAATAAAACAGTTTTGGACCACCCTGTGACAAAAAAACCTATTTTTTCTTCACCTATCCCAAATGTTGAAGCTGTGCATAACACTTAAAGAGACTGTAAAATATTTTATGAACACAATAAAAATGCAATAAAATGGAATTATTTTCAGAAGTCTGTAGATTTACTGAAAAGTCTAACTTCCATGTTGGCTTCAAAATTAGACAAAATTATATCTATTATTATAAGGAAAAAATCAAGGTTAAAAGTGCCTGTCAAACTTTGGCGTTGGGATTAAATTTGATTATTTTGAATTTTGTTCTAAAGTTTCAAAATTTGAAGATTTTATAATGTCACCTCTACTATAATATTTTGTAAGACTTTATACATCTTCGATTTCCAGACTCAGAAATTTCCTGAGTAAAGGAACGTACAAAAATACATTATAGATAAATGATGATCTGAATCTCGAACATTTTATTGATGATACTATTAAAAATTTAAAAGGACCTACAGATATAAATAAGGGTGAATTAGAATGACTTTGTCAAAGTACTATTAGGGAGGCAAGATTTGTTGGACTTATATAAGTTTAACAGCTGTGGAGAATTTTTACTATGATGTAATACAGACAAAAATTTTAGATTTTTACTGAAGAGAATGTCTGCGCAATATTTGTTTTCTCTATCAGACCCAAGTGCAACGTAGATAATACCAGTTTGTTCATTTTTTTTATGATTTTTAAGTAACCTTAGGGTAAAATCACCTATCACAAAAATTGTAGAGGATAGTACTTATTTTAAGGGTACGACATATCAGTTGTATATTTTATTATTTTAATTTTACTAAGTATTCTTATTTCAAAATAAAAAATTTTTTTTTTAATTTATAAGATGTTTGAATTGTTTTCAGACAATATTTAGACAAATCAATATGTCATTCCCTCAAAAATGTTATTTTCTATCGATTTTGAAATTATTAATTTTACTCTTAGATTAATCTAAAAAATAAAAATAATGATTCTGTTTAAATGCATTTTGTCTATGTGGCACCTGGGCCAGAGAGAGAAATCAAACATCCTCAACTTATAAATAATCTCAAGAGCATCTGGAAATATTATTTTCAAACATTAGATCAATGGGTGGGTTTAGATCTACTGTTAAAATTTCTACATCAATATTAACTGACAGTTGAGAAGATAGTTGGGTGACTACAGACATAAGCTTACATTCTAGGTAACCTAATGGGTGACCTAACCTATACTTTGACAAAGAGTTGCTATCCTTGCGCCTATCGTCGCTGAAATGTTTTGTGTTGAAATGCAAAGGCATTAACTAGTTAAAAAGTTAAAGTTCATTTTTTAAATTTTATTAACTTAATTATTCAATACATTTTGTTTTTAATTTATTAACTTGTCAAGTTAAAATTGTTATTGTTGTTGTAACTTAACTTTTTATAGTTAATTGTCATTAACTTTTTCGATTTCGATTATTTATTTTTTTTAAATATTTCATAATAATCTGATATAGTGTTAAACCTACTGCTAAATATTTGTGTAAATCAAAATACTAGGGCACTTTGTGACTTAACAATATTGTAGGTTGAAAATAAAGAACTCTTTTTAATTAATTTACATTGATTTTATTTTCCATCATAACTTTCAACTTATCAAGTTACATTTTTCTTTGATAACCCTTAACTAAAGGCAAATTAATTTAACTAACTTATTTTGTCATACTTAATTATTATCACTAACTTGCCCAACCTTGCAGAATAGAAAGGAATCAAAAATCCAAGAACTTACAAATTTCACTTTTTACTACTAAAAATATGACATTTTACACAAGATTACAATTTCACTCCGTAATTAATATTTAATCAACCATGAAACTACAAAGTTAAATTGAAATTTAGGAATCATCATTAACTATGTCAACAATAAGATCACTGCAGCATGATAAATTCCCATTTTTGTGAAACCTTGTATTAAAACTTGACCGCATCAATATCACAAACCAATCGGATCTTTACTACTTGATAGTCCATCCAATTTAATTCATGTTACAATGCATCATACTTTTATTTTTTTTTTTTAAACACTAACAATTTAAATACCAAATACAATATTAGTTAACAATAATTCAGGTATTACCTCTCTCTTGAATATTTTAAATTATTCATCCTCTTCCTGTAAGTTGTCTGTTAATCCTAACCTAATCTTCTTTTGAGTAGAAGAATCAACAGCTGATACTTTTCAAAGGCTTCATTTCACAGTTTCCACTCATGTTGCAGCATGAAGATAAATGGGATACTCTGTGGAGTAGTGGGACACCAGGCGCTATCGTCACTAGTCAATTAGGTGGGAGAACAGCTCATATTTGGCAATCACACAAGCGAAATCAAGGCTCCCAAAATATTGCGATTTTTAAAAATTTATAGTAAGTCACTGCGCTACCATAGAAATTTCAGAGCCCTACGCGTTAATATGGGAAAGTAATGATGATGGTCGGACCAGAGGGTCACTCTTAAAACATTTTTATGAAATAATACAACGAAAAAGGCAGTTATTTTCGCGAATAACTTAACTACTCGTCCATGTCTTTGTTGTTCGAAGAATCACAGATTGTTCATGTGTGAACAACTTTAAGGTCCTTCAATAGCAGAGCGTCGTCAAAATACCGGAGAACGTCCGAACCCGAAGCACAACAAGCTTCTACATTATGAAAAATACATGTCTATTGCTAGTAACAACCGTGTTAACGGTCAAGTTGTTGACAGCACTCCTTCATCAAAGCAACACTCGAGCAATATTGCAGTGCTTGTAACTGCAGGATAGAGTCATGTATTTCTATCTAGAACGTATGTTCTGGTTGCAGAAAACCATGATTATATATCGAAATGTTTTGTTTAACTAGATAACAAATCACAAATTAATTTTGAGTCCAAAAATTTCGATAGGATATTACAGCTTTCACGTAAGAAACTTATGCTAGAAAGCGGAATTTGAGAGAATCAGATATCCAGTCTCTTGCATACGTGTAAGTCAAAGTCTCGCGTAAAACAGTTTGAAGTTGAATGGTTTGTCATGTCCTACCAGTAGTGGTCGATGGCTTACCTATTTATCTAAAGTTCGTAGGTGAATGGAATATACTAAAAAACCTAATGCCACAATTGGCTGATCCCTCGTTTGAACTCTCAGGAAAGGTTGATCTGCTCATCGGTGCAAGGGAATTCTTCAATTTGTTTGAGCCAGTGAGTGTTTGATTACAAGCAAAAATAGTCTCCTCTGCTTGCAAGTTTCAAGGTTCGATTGAGTAGTGATAAGAGAAATTGGGACTATCTCTTTCTTAGCCACATATTTTATTGGACAAGCCTGTGAAGACCATTTTAGAATTTTACGTAATGATGGGCTTGAAGTATATGTCGCATTGTCTAAGTCCAATAAAATATTAATGGAATAACATTAAGCTCTAAATCAGTTTGAAGAAAATACGAGGCTAGATTCGGTACTTCCGTTAAGACCTGAAAAACGTGAACTCGGAAGAACACTATAAATGGCCTACACTAGATTGTTAAGCATTAAACGAAGACTTCGAAATAATTAAAAGCTGAAAATTTAATGTATACATTTTATAAATGAATATTTGAAAATGGGTCTCATGAAAAAGGCGTGTGAAGAAGTAGATTGAGTTTGAGACTTGAGTTTTTAGATCCTGCGTTTGTGCGATTAAAGATATTTTGGTGGAGGATGAAAATTGATGAGGACAAACCTCTAGATGCAGAAGTGACAAGACGATGGGAGTGTATCTATGATTGGCTGGTGAGCTGAGCTGTATCCCTATTCCGAGTTTTAGCTGTGCAGAGGTACAATAGTCTGGATTTTGCGATACTTCAGAAGAGTCCTTTAGAACTGCTATTTAAGTCCGAAGCAAGGATCAAATAAGATTTGGGCAGCTAGGTCATCATATGCAAAAACACAACTCCGTCTGCTATAGGAATCTACGAAACTCCTGCTAGAATAATATGGAGCACTCCACCATTGCTCAATTGGCCAAGAAAACAACTGATGAATTTGAGTTTGAAAATAGATATATCTACTTGTGGACAGACTCTACGGTCGTCATTGGATGGCTTAACAGTGAGTCGTGTCGACAGTAAGCTTATGTAGCAAATCGCGTAGACCCAATTCTAGAGATTACAAATACTAATCAGTGGGATATGTTAAAACAGAAAAATACCAGCAGATGTTTTGTCAATAGGAGGGATTCCAAAGGAAATTCAATGTCATGAAAAGTGGTAGCAAGGTCAATGGTGACTTTCAATGGATTTAATTAGTAGAGAGCACCCAGAGAAAATACCTGGCATTGATTGCAGTGGAACCCACGAGAGACTTACTGGACCACTTCTCAAACTGGCATTAATTGATTCGAGCAGCAGCTTGGTTATTAAAATGTACTGAGTTTAGAAGATCAAAAAATACCAGTTCGTAAAAAAATATCTTAATGTGACTAACTTAAGAAATGCTGATAATGGATTAGTGAAACGAGCTCAGTTGGACAAGTTATGTGATGAGCTACATGAATTAAAAATATGGAAAGAAGTCTCGAGATGTCGGATGCTGAAGTATTTGTACCCGCTATTTCGAGATGACAATTTGGTATTAGTGGGAGGCAGATTTAACAACACCAAGTTAGCTGAAGAACAAAGGCACCCAATGATTTTGCCACCCAAACACCATGTGATTAGATTAATATTTGAAGCAGGCCCAAAAAACTTTTGACTTTACACCACGGTCCACAACAACTATTAGCTAGTGTCCGGCTGTGGTACAGGCCCTCGAAGACACGTGGCTCGCTCAGTGAGAACAAGATGCATCACATCCGTGAAAAACCAACATTCTCACCCCTCTCTTATGGCAGCACTACGATCATTCGAGTATAGGTCTCCAGACCTTTTACTGTGGGTGAGGTTGATTTTGCAGGTCCATAACTTGTTCATAGTGAGATTCAGCGTATAGTAATAGCGGTATTCAGCGGTTTAGAGACATGGTTTGAGGTCTTAATATCTTTTTTTTACAAGAATAACCCAACCAAATCTAGCTGAGCTATAACAATAACACCACTACACACATACAAATGTATAGGGTGGTAGGTGTGATAAAGTGCGCAACAAAATATTTTGGAAATCGGGAAAATTTTTATTTCGTTTTCCGGGGTTCCCCTTAGGCCTTAGTGTATTAATTTTAAGGAAGCCTGGACTCTAATATTATGTTCCGATGTATTATATTACGTGCCCAATATTATATACTACGATAATGGATGGATTTTGTTACAGATTCCTGGTTGATGAGCAATAATAATAAGCAAGTTCGTAAACCGTCGTCATAAACAAACAATAAAATATGACCTTGATTCTACTTATACTGTATCTGTAAATGTAAATAAAATAACAAGGTTACATTTTGTAAAAAGTTTATCTTATAAGTTTGAACCTAATTTTTGACTGACATTTTGATTCATATCATTATCATTATCGTCATTTATTTTATTACTTCTGATAAACATATTTTTGATTGACTTGTAATTATATTTATAATTGTCATTTATTTAAAAACTCCTGATTTAAATAACTACACGAATATAGCGTCCTAGATTTTTTGGTACCCGATTCGTGTACGAGTATACCATTTTTACGGGACGCAACTCATGTGCACCCAACAACATAAGTTTAAAAATCGGCCATCACTAACGAAATGAAAGAAAGCGGGTAAGTGGATGTTGCTCTGCTGTATGCCTGTAAATTATGTGTCTAAGAGGTCGCTGTGATGGATGGTATTACATTTTAATTCAATGATACCTATCAATTAACAAATTATTGTATACGAAAAACGATTCTGAGCGGAGACTGTACCTATGTCACTCTAGGATATTTTATATTGTTATTACTTATTATTAATATGGTAGCCGGCAAGTTGAATTAATATTATTCTTAAATTATCAGTGATGGAAAAATATTAAATACACCTATCTAAAGTATGCAATTTTGTCCAAATTTGAACTTAAAATGTCTGTAAAAAATAACTGTATTCATATATTTCTTAGATTTCTTAGTTACGGAAAAAACTACTTAAGTGGAACCTTGTTTTAAATTTTTAATCCTTAGCTATAAAAATTCAAAATGTTGTACATTTTTAACTACAAAAGTTTTATAAAAAAAGTAGCACAACAAATAAAATGACTTGAAAATAGACCTTTAAAGCAAAAAATACATAACTATACCAAAAAACTACAGATTTGTATTTGTCAAAACATGAAACAAATTTGTTTCTAACAGGTTTTTTTTGACAATTGCGCAAAACATAATATACTTGTAAAATATGCTAGAAGTAATCTACTCTGGATTTTAAAGACACAAAAAACAAAACATATTAAAACAAAAATATTTACTCTGCTATCTAAAAGTTGAAATAATCGAGCCCCAACTTGGAATATCTTCTTTTATACTCGAATATTAAAGTATTCAATGTAATGTTTGAAAGTATTATTGACAACACTAAATGGATTAGGTAAATATGGTTGTACCTAAAGGACAAATAACAAATAAATAAAAGTCAGTTTAAATTTAAATTATATTTGTTTTATTATTATTAACTGCTGAAATCAATTGCACATTACTATTCATTTTTAAACTATCTACATGTTTTACACAAAGTACACACATTTTCTTTGAATTTTATTATTATTTTTTTTACGTTATTTATAACAATACAATGTTACTTTAAACATAATGCTCTCTAGGACAATAATATATAAATAATTATTACATCATAATATTATAGCGTATGACGATATTTATTTCATTCTCAAACAATATTTAAATTCGATTTTCACTAACATCTATTGTATATTTTAATTAATATTATTTTCTGAACAAAGGCGAATAATATTGTGCATTATATATCAGTATAATATGATCTGAACTAAAACATAAATAATAATCATAATAATCATAATAATAATAATAATAATAATGATAATAATAATGATGATAATAATAATGTAATAATAATAAAATATAAAAATAAGAAAAAAAAACAGTTTAAAGGGTGCGTACTACCTGCACTGATTTTTTTTTTAATAATAAGTAGTACTTAGTGTACACACACACATACGCACACACACACACACAGGTACATTAGTACATTCAAAGGCACTTAGAAAAACAATTTTTTTTTTGTCTTTTTTCATGACATAATAAAACAATATAATAATCAATTTTAAATTAAAAAAACAAACTGCTGCTCGACAAAATGGCGTTAATCGTTACGTTTATAGTTAAACAATAATACTTATATGAACAAAAAATTAGTCAAAGTACAATAAAAACTTCAAAGAAATTTAAAAATTTAACACTGCGTGGTATGGTGAGTGGGTGATAAGGCTAACAAAACCAATAAGAGGGGAGGAGGCCCAGAGCGCGTATAAAAAGACGAACATCCAACAGGTCACTGCGAAAATAATATTATAAAACAAATATCTATGACAGCATGCGTCATAGGTATCTACTATGTTATGTAATATACTACAATAATGTGTGTGCATAATTTTAAAGAGTTCCTTAATAATAATAAGCAAGTAAATATTAACCAAAACAATTTTTTTTATTGGTTTTTCAAACTTTATACAACACGTGACTCGCTATATATTATATTATTTTTGGTTTTTTTTCTTTTTTTTTTTCATAAGATGTGTCATTAAAAAAAATAATTTTGGACAGCTATTTCACATACGCACACATACACACATACAAATACACATACGACAAAGCAAATATTCAAATACGATATGGGGGGGGGGGAGAGACTCGATGATGGTGGTTGACCAAGTTTTATTAATATTGTACCGAAAACTTACACATTGGGGTCTGCTAACCGATATCCGGTAACCACCAATGGTAGTATCAGCAGATTGTAAAACGATTTTTGCAATTTTTACACAGAGATGGTATCAAACAAAAGGGTCGAACAAGTGGCCACCACTGCGAGCATACAAGTGGTACAATAAAATCAAAAGTGTCAATCGGTAAAAAAAAACCCCGGAACATTTCTTGTGGTTTAAGAAAATTCAATATTTTTTACTTAAATCGTTTGTTATCAATTGCACAGACTAACAATCAATGATCATTCAATCTGATGGGATTCGAATAAATAGAATATAACAAAACAGTGGCCAGCGAGATTTTAGAAGACAACAAGAACTTAGCGGGCATCGTATTGTAAATTCAAAAAAACCGAAGAATAAAATACATAAAAATAATTAGGAACATTGACTGGTACCAATATCGACGAGTAAACCAATTTTAACATTGTAATTTACAAAATCAATAAAACAGAACATTGTCAATTTCATTATGATTATCATTTTAAAACTACTATGGTCTCCGCTTATCGTTTGAAATTATTATTGTTTGTACATGGTTTTCCTTAATCGTATTATATTTGTTTTTAAGTACAAGGCCTTTAAAAATTAATGATCATAATAATAATAGTAAAGATAATATTAATTATAAGAAACCATACAATTAAAAATTATAACTGTAATTTAAAAAAAAAAATCAATCATTATAAATAAACAATATTAACAAATTGAGCAGAGCAGATCTGTTTTTTATAAAATGAAAAAAAATATTGCAACTCAAAAAGCAAAACATACAATGCAATGAATATTTTTAAAAGATTAATTATGTAGTGGCATGTAAAGAAAAACAAAGTAAAGATAATTATTTTTAGAAGAGCGCTTTGCATTGCGTTATTATAAATGTTTCACAATAATTTGTATGTTTTAATTACTAATATACACTAAATATGAACCAACAAGTCTACTTTCACAGAGATTTGGTCCCGAGTGTGAGAAATTGACAGACAAAATCTTCACAGCTAGGCTGAATCTCTGTTGGACGTAATCTTTTACTTATCGTAACGTGATAATTGACAATTGTTCGATAAAAATATGACATTTAATGTGATATTTCGTATCGTGATCGCTTGTACTAGCAATTTTTTTTTTGAAAATCATGAAATTCAAATGATTAAGATCGAAAGTTATTGGTTCATACTCTAGTAGATGTCAGTTATATAATTTAAAGACACATTGATTACAGGTACATGTGTTCCGTTTGATTATTCCCTTTAATATTCAGTATATTATGATTACAATATTTTAAAATATATGGCACTTGTTCAACATAAAAATAATTACTTATGCAGGTTTACAAAAGAAAAAAATCATCGACATCATTATTTTATGCATAACAAATCTTATTAACTAAAATTATACATGGTACTATCTAACTTAAATGTTAAAATGTTTGTACTATAATAATTATCCGGTCTAAACTTTGATTAACAAAAAAAAAATTGTATATACATTATACATAATATGACAAAATAAAATACTCAATTCACTGAGTCTTAAAACAATAATCTTGGTTTAATTTTACATTGTGAGCTGAGTATAATATCAATAATAATTATATATATCAATTCATTGTTAAAGCACCAGTCTACGTTATATAATAACATTATAATCGGTCTGAATAAATATTTTCCTACATTTCAATAAAATCTTGAAGGTTTTATGTAAATCTGTACAAAAACGTGTTATATATATATATAAAAAAAGAGGGGTTTAAAAAATGTAATAATTCAAATATTAATCAATCATTGTTCTACTTCTTGGTTTAATGTGTATAATAGAGATAAAACGTATTGTTTTTAAGTTTAAAAATATATTTTTTAATTGTTTATCTACTCAGTTTAAATGGTTTACACATTATTTTATTTTAATTTATAATAAGTCTTATTTGACGTATTTTTTTTTTTTAAATATATTATATATGCTTTAATTTATGGTAGTCTTTTATTTATAGTATATTGTTGAGGTAAATTAAAATGAAAAAAAATATAATAAATAATGAGAAACTGTTATGCATACATGGAAAAATTTGTTCAGTTTGTGCCCAACCACCTATCTACTAACATAATTAATAATGCGAGGCACTTCAGATTTTTCAATGTAAAACATAAAAATAAAAAATACATAAAGTGTCATCAGTCTTTCCTTTCGTCAGTCTAATTAGGAAAAATGACCACGACCTTAATAAAAAAAAAAAAACATAATATTAATAACTTAAGTTTGTAAGTAAATATTTCATAATATTACTTCATTGGTCAACAAGCTGTTTTATTATTTTGTTTGATGAATAGCATGAAAGAAATCAGTGACTAGTGTCAATTAATAATAAAAAAAATAAATAATAATAAAAAAAATAAATAAAAATGAATGAATGATCAACAGAAATACACATAACATTCGTATAACCAAGATGCTGAACTTTTAAATTGTTTTTTTTTTGTTAGTAATAAAATAATATTGATGTTATTATGTCAAATAATTATTGCACTTGGGTTCGACTGAGGGAGATACAGAAATAATAAAATAATACGATATCTTTGTTCAGATGTTTGATGGTTACATTATTTAAAACATTTAAAAACTATGTATACAGTAATAACACGCATTAAAATAATTTTAATAGTAAAAATAACATTTATGTTTGTACTTTAAGTTGTATTGACTATATTTGATAAGATTATATATTATTATTTAAATTGTACTTATAACGTAGTAAAAGAAACCCAATTAGTTCAGATTTTTTAATTTAATTTCAAAATCGGCTATCGTTTGTTAACCGCTTGAAAAAAACTAATGCTAATTTTGCACTTTGATTTGTACTCTATTTTTTTAAAAAAACGTGTAAAACATAATTAAAAATAATAATTCAAAAAAACACGATATTATATACATTGAGCCTTATAATTGTTTGTATATATCATAAATTAATATATACATATGTTATGGTAATACCAAAGTATTATTATTTTATTGTTTATTTTAGTCGCATGTATAAAACATAATATTTTAAGTTCTATAGAACAATATTTTAAAATTATACGTTTTTTGTAAATTGTATTTAAGATGATGCGTTTGCATAGGTATATATTTCGAGTCTCATAATGAAATCATTTATATTATATAAATATTACATTGTTGTTGAACACATATGAAATGAGGAAGTCTTCAGACTATACTGTTAGCAATTTTTTATCATTGAAATGCATACTTGAAACAAACGGGTCAACACAAACAAAATGTGTGTTTATAATTAGACAAAAAAATAAATAAAAAATAAGTAATTAAATGAATTTAAAAAATAAAACTCATAGGGGTTTTCAATAATGGTACTACGAGTTTTCGACAAACTTAATGATATAACTTTGCTGCATCACTAAAATTGTTTTTATTAATACTGGTTTATAGTTATGAGGTACCTACTTTTAACTAACGAGTTAATATGGCATGTTCTTTAAAGACAAAAAAAAATATTATACATATAATAATATAATAAATTCAAGTCTTGTGATAAGAGGTTGTGATCGATTTATTACTTGGTGTCAGCAAAAAAAACACATTTTAATATCTACGATTGAGGTAGTTGAAGAGGAATGGTATGGTATACTATATAATATTAGAGAGAGTTTTACCCGTAAAAGGTTTCGTAAATATTATATTATTATATAGGTGTATATTATATACTATGGCACGAACGAAAAGAGTTTTTTTTTAAAAAGTCTGATAAAAACATTTAGGAACAAACATGTTTGAACTGTTATGTTGGACTGTTAAACAATTTAATGACTAGTCGTAAATAAATAAAAACGTAAAAAAAAATAGATTAATAATAATAATAATAATAATAATAATAATAAAAACACCGGATCAGAAAATAGATCTACCTACGTTTTCTCTGTGGGGCATTGAATCAAAAAAATTTTATACCGTGTTTCATGATAGTTTTCGCTTAGTAAGTATGATAATATTAGAAATTATTGTCCTCCGAGAATTTCCGTTGACGTATACATAATATATATTCACAATGTCTTTAAAAAAATAAATTTAGATCTTATACGGTACAGGTAGTTCCGTCCGCGAATATCATCGTACACACGACCTAACCCCGTCCGCTACACATTATAGCTATTATTATATTATATTACACATTAATAATAATAATCATTAAAATATTTTATATACGTACTATCTTCTCTCTTTCTCACTCTCTCACTCTCGCACTGCAGACGACGAATCGCGGTTTTATTCGATATACACTGGAAACTAAAAAGGCCTAAGTCCTAAATTTTTTTTTGATTTTTTTTTTTTGATTTTTTTACACTTCTGTTTCGTCGCTCTCACACCGGCGAACGGTTGATGCGGTTGTGGGGGGGCGGTTGTGCCCTATCAGTTCTTGCCGGCCTGCAGCGGCAGTGGCGTGTCATTGACGCTACCAGCGGCGGCGCCGTCGCTATGCCCGCGCCGGCGCCGTCGGTCGTCATCGTCCTCGTCGCCAATGTCCTCATCAACGTCCTCGTCGATGTCGTCCTCGTCAATGTCGTCCTCGTCGGACGCGGACGAGTAATCCGCGTCGTCGGGCGCGATCTCGTGCTTGATCATGTCGCCGGCGATCTTGGACGCGTAGAACAGCGGAGGGTTGGTCTCAACCAGCGCCTTGAGGTACGAGTCCAGGAACGCCTTGTTGTTGTACGGCGAGATCTTGCTGTCGCCCGGCTGCAGATCCTTGCCGCAAGCCGCGAACGACGGCAGGAACGGCGACAGGGCGCCTCCGCCGCTGCCTCCGCCGCCTCCACCGCCCACCCGAGCATAATTGTCGATCAGGTCCATGGCAGTGGGAAACTTGCCTCCACCGCTGTTGTGGAGAAGGTGCTGCTGCTGCTGCAACAGTTGCTGTTGCTGCGAGTCGCTGAACCGCTGTTGGTTGTTGTTGTTGTTGTTGTTGTTGCCGTACTGCTGGTGGTGATGGTTATTGTTGTTGTTGTGGTGGCCGTGGTGGTGATGACCGGACGAGTTTACGGTCAGGTCCTCGGGATCGTCGCCGCCGCACACGCTGCTGTTGGCCGACTGCAAGTCCAGCTTGCCGTCGCCGCGTCGGTGGCTGGTGGTGACCGCGTCCGTCGGCGAAGCCCTCGCCCGTAGTTCAGCTGGTGATACCTGAAATCATCAGACGCGCATTAGGGGGGGTGCGATAGCGACTGTGTTTTCTACCACAATATGGACCTGACTCATGGCTATAGTTGTAACAACTATCCTAAGGTAATCGTGGATAAAAATTCTGGAAATATGTTTCTTGATGGGTTAGGCTAAACACAAGGCATAACTCACCGATTTGTCTAAACCACAACGCAGGCAACATGCAATTTACAATTTGTCCGGTGTAATTTGGACAGCTAATGTAAAGATAAAAATATTACCTCTGGTCAAGACTTTTTTTTTAGATCTTTAAATTGTAATGCGAATTATGAGCATTCTAAAATCGTAATATTTTCCATTCTTTTATGAGTCACTTAAAATTCAAATATATCAATAAAATCCTATATGCGAGTTTACCCTATAGATAATATTACATCTTTAGATTTGATTATAGAGTAATATAGGTACACTATAATACAATTATTATACAACAATTAAGAATAATAATGAAACCAAGCCCACAAAATAGACTCTCCTGAACGAAAATTTTAAATGCGTTGTACATTTTTAAGATGGAAACAACTTCGTGTTAGAGGTAGCAAATTTAAGGTCCACTTAAATATATTATATTTTGTCACGACACAAATTAATTTTTGTTTTCTTTATTAATCACTTAGGGTGGTTTTTCACAACTTTATAAATTAGTGCCAATTTTCACAGTCCAGCTATTAGAATTTAAGATATAAACATGGATACTATAGTTGCTGTTGTGAAACCAAAAACCGCACACTTAAACTTGATAAAATACACGACGAAACCGCTCACTTTCAATAGGTAAACCACACTACACAATTAGCTCATCGCTTACTTAAATTTAATTATTTAATATTTATTAAAAATGTTTACATGTTAAAATAACAATTTCACCTTCTATTTTTTTCATTTTGGGCGGTAATATGAATATCTAGTGCTACCTAGTGCTTCTCCCAAAATTGTGAGTATACTTGGCTACAATTGTTGACGTTCATATAATACATCTACAGGTCTGAATAGGTTCAAGATTGTGTGCGATATTTACATTTTATGACAATCCAATAAAGCGTACGGATTTTGAATGCTACCGATAACATTAATAATAGGACGCAATAATTGCTTAGAGCAGCCATAGTAATATAAAAAAAAACATTTGAAAACAATGTTACACCTCACGCGATACGAGTATATATGGCCCCGCGGTAGAGTTTACCGACCGCTCGCATTTCCGTTCCCTGAAGTTGTATACGATTTACAACGGGACGAGCAATAAAATGGAGAGCCATATCCTTAATTTTTCGGAAACACTGGGGATCAAAAACAGTACGCAAAGGGGGCCTCTCTGTACTGAACAATGAACACTCGTAAAAAAGTAATAACTATTATTACAGTCCTTGAAGCGCCTACAACATAAAACAGATAAAATACCGAGACACGAAAGCTATTGTTCTTAGCACAACAAATTTGTAACGACAATATTATAAAAACTTCAACGGCACTCGGTGAAATTGTGAATATTTTATTAATTATGATTGAATATTAAATCTAAAATATTTATTTCCCATAATATTAAAATTAAACTACGACAAGAATATATTTTACAATTACATTTTGTTTTTAACACACCTAGTATAACTTTATTTTGCCAATATTCGTTTCAAATTATATACAACATTGTAATATTTTAGTTATGATTTTTAGATAAAATCTAAAGAACAAACAAATGGGTCATCGAAAATAATATACCTACCGAAGCACCAAATGTTATTCAATGCACATTGTTCATTAATTATATTTATAATATTTTAAGCATTGCTTTTATAAACAAATGTTTGGATATTGAATAGTTAAAAATCATAAATATTTGTATACACCTAACATCTATATTTATATAATTAATTATGAACATAATTTAGTTAATTTCAGCGTGATGCTTTATAGTTTATACGATTCCATACAATTCTAAAAACGTGAAAGGCCAAAACCGCAAGGTAGACCTTCGTTATTACAATATTCGAATGATATTATTAAAAATCCAAACATTCTTAAAATTATTTTATTTATTTAAAAATATTTTTTTTTTAAGTTATTCAAATATAAATTTATTGTCTGGGACTTATAGCACGTGCGCTTATAATAATAAAAAAGTATTGGTGAACACTATGTGTCTATATGTTAATAAATAAAATACATTGTAAAAATGTTAGTGAATTTAAACTAGAAATGCTGTATACATTTGCATTAGATATTATTGTGAATATTTTCTGCGCAGAATAAATTAGTAGATTTCCTGATTTTCATAATTGGATACATGGAAATATTTAAATTTACAAACCGCATAAACAGATTGATAAATGTCAACCTTCTAAAGTCTGAAGACAGTAAATTTACAAATAATAATTTATCTTGGGTTTGTAAATGTTCGAGACAATATAATATAATGCACCATTTTACATTACACGTTATTACAGTTGATTGTCTGATACCACACGTTAACCAAATATTTTCACAGTGTATAAAATATTTGTTAATGCCATTTTTTCTTTATTTATTTTTTCACTGTAGACATTTCTACCAAACACCGTCTAGAATTCGTTCTAGAGGTCATCGATAGGGCGATAGATTTTTTTTTTTAAATAAATAAACTATTTGGTACACATTTTCTTAAACATTTTTACACTAATGAGTCTTTTCCATTTTTTTTAATTTTAAAATGATTAAACTTCCTTTATAAATGACTGAAATATGTACTCAGTTTTTTTTTTAATAATGTAAAAAAATGTTTAAGTGGGCAAAATTTTAAAATCATTGTGATCAAAGCATTTTTTTTAGAGCAATAGGTTATATTATATATAGCTATAGGTTTAAAGGCATTTAAAATCCGGTCTTGGTCATGAATATTGAGGTTCGATGTTTCGAACGTGACTAGGTCTCGGTTAACACTAATTGTCGGGGTTGTATAATGATTGTGATGTTGTTACGAATTTCCATTTGGTTTTCCGGAAAAGCACACTTGAAAAACTATAATAAATAACATATTTTATTCTCGTAGTACCTTGACTCCGGCTTTCAGCAGCAGGTTGGACGCCAGTTCCGGATCGAAATTGGACGGCATCGGTTGCACGGGTAGGTCCTTGGTACTTATACCGCGGTGTTGACGCGACATGTGCGAGTGCAACGAATTCCTCGATTTTGCCACCGTGCCACACAGCACGCATCTATATCCAGAACACACGGTGTGCTTGTCCTCCAGATGTGTGCGGAGCGTGTGTGCCGAACGGTAGATCTTGCCGCACTTGGGACACGGTCTCGGGTCGGTTGCCCTCACTCTGGTCATCTCGATCGATCTCCTTGCTGAAAGATTTAAACGTTTAAATAGACAAGCCAACAAACAAACAAATAAATAAATATAGGTAATAATATGGTAAGTAACAATATTATAATACACAATTATATTAACTGTATTAATAATAATTATTAGGTACCTATCGAGAGCGTCAGCTGGAAAATCATTTTAAATTGACCAACACTATATCAATATATCATAATTCATAGTATACTTCATACTATATATCCTATAAATAATCCAGAAGAAAAAACTGAACAATTTTAAGAATATTTTTTAAGCAATTTGAAATTCAGATGGCTTGCTTAGGACGCTTAGGTATGATTTAACCATAATAATATATACTAACTACGTCAATATATACGGTACTCTAGGAACGCTATCAGTTCTCACCGCTTGTAATCAATGTCTACATTTAACATAACACTTTTATGGAAAAAAAAAATATTCATAAGTTGAATAATTGCATAACGTATAATACCATGTCGTATACAAATTGAAATATATTATAATTTTAGTCTATTGCGGTCGTTGACCTGAAACATTGAACAAGTGAAAACACTGTCCCTACTCGCCTCCCCTTGCAAGCGCCCTTGTTTATATTATGTATAGTTATCTTGAACGCGAGATCGACATATATATAGGTACCTCGTGTTTGGAAACGTGACATTAATAATATGCGATGGATGCGAATGCAAATTTTTACTAAATAAAAACATTTTTTTTTTTTTTTGTAAAATGTCACCTTTATTTATAATATATTCATATTTTTAATATATAAAATAAAAAGAAACCCATAGGATTCTACGTAATACCATATTTTAACAAACGATCGATGATAATCCGTTAAGATTACAATTTACAGCAGAGCATTTTGCCATAAATATATGTATGTATACTCATGTACACGTAATAATATATTATCATAAAATACACGACGTACACAATAATTGTCGAAGAAAAATACACCTCGTACAAAATAATAATATGATTGTGTATGTAATCAAATAATCGCATAAACAGTTAACTACTACCTATATATCATAGTAACGCACAATGGGTATATCTCGAATAAATCATTACTAATATATAGATAGACGGCTGTTATTATACAATTTCTACGACTTATAAGTTATAAATTAAAATAGGTATAACGTACAATAAACCGTAAAATAAATATTTATTATAATGTAAATAATATAGGTAGGTACATTGTATAATATTAGTATTTTGAGTTTTGAATGTATCAAATGCAATGCAATATAATATTTTGATGTGTCTGTAAATTTATAATAGTATACGCTTACGAAATAGGTTTTTGGCATTTGTGATTTGTTGGATTACAGCGATATTCATATTTTTTTTAAGGAGATTTAAAATATGGTTGATTTTTTTTATGCATATAAACCAGAAGTAACCGGAGGTTTAAATTAAAATAATTATTCCCGTGGTTCGATTAAAATGTTGATATTTTTTTCAAATTCGTAAGTCTGATTTCTACAAGTCTCATAGGAAATACATTTTTAATTTTTCTGACTTTTTTTTACAAAAGTTGAAAACCATTATGGAGATTTTTAAATGTAACTTCATAGCTAAAAAATGGACGTTGGTAGCTGCAGGATGAAAAATAAAATAAAATAAAACCACGCCCTTAAAAAAATGGTTTTAACCGCCTTCTTCACTTATACACAGATAAAGTAAATAGATTGTTTCTTACAATATATATAACAAAAAAAAACCCTAATAGATGCGCAATGAAAATAATATTGAATGATGTAACTCGGACAGTTTTTGTTATTTTCTTAATATTGGGTTATATATATTATGTGGAGATAATATTAGTTAGCGATTACCAAGTAAAAACAGTTTATATCGTTTTATCGTCGTAAAATTTTTTGATGACAAGCAACAATATACGGTTTGCTGTTAATTGATAAATATACACAAACAACTGTGTCAGTATCGATCAGTCTTTCATTGAATAGAAATAAAAACAAAACGAAATGAAAAAAAAAGAACACTAATCTGAAATTCGCTGTAAGCATAATAATATTATGAAGAGTTTGATGTAAATATTATGATAGGTACAACTCATAAATATATTGCTTATAATATTTGAATTAATATTTTCATGTAATCAATTGAAGAAGTTAAAGAAGAATGGTAAAATGTTATCTTCAAGTATGAAAAAACCACATGATCAAATTTAAAGGGGTATAATATGAGGAAGTTTATATAATTATATTATCCATTGAACGAGACTAGATGGAGTATACTGAAACAGATGCGTCTAAACCAAAATAAAAAGAATATTTGAATGATTGTCAATAACATATTTTAAATTTTTATTTCAAAGACATATTAACAGTTCAATATAAACTGAGAGAGAGACTACACGCGCTATTTGATTGTTTAATAATGTGAAATAAAAATAAAACCAGCAACGAGTGATACCATAATAATAAAGTTTTTGAATTTTTTACTGCAACGTTTTTCATATGATGACTAAAGTTTTTTTATTATAATATGAAAAGTATCGAAATATATGGATTTATATAGTTTAATATTAGTACATCATAAATTCAAACAATTTTAAAGGCCAAAAATGGAGAAATGAAAAGTGCTTAATTATTTTATAACTAGAAAAAAAAACATAGGTATTCCCAGAAAAATCTTTTATTTACAACGAAAATATTAATTAATAAAAATAATAGGTACATTTAATAAGCCAAATAAGTTTCCAGTGGGTCGAAAGGAACAATACCAGATTTTTTGTTTATATAGTGTTTAGTAACAAACATGTAATAGGTATCACATAATTGAGATCGATCACTAAGTTTAATTTCAAAGAAACAAACCATTTCACGTACATTAAAAAACAACTTGTATTGCTTTGTTTTAAAAACAAATTTATATTAAATTTTATACAAAGATAGCACCCGAAAATGACCAATATACTTAAAATCTGACCTTAACCGGTTATGTTGCTTTAGGTACTAATTAATAAGTTTATCATATTAGTAAAACCAAATTGAACGTTACCTAGGTAATGACAACGTTTCAATAGATAAATAAAATATTCCATATTATATAATAGAATGTATTTATATAAAATTGAAATTTTTAATTATGAAAACATTTCTTTTTTCAACAACCAAAATATGCCGAGTGCTAACCAACTTTATAAACAATAAATTAAAATAAGTTCGAAAATAGCTCGTCATAGATACTAAATTTGTGTTTTAGTTGCTAAACTACAATTAAATACAACGATTTTCCGACATTTTGATTTTATAAATTTTGATTACATTTTAGTGTTTTGAAATTTCTAACTAACAAAATAGATGAAAACAATATTATGATTTGGATCTTGTTGACTGAATAATGCATTTAACTTATTATTATACAATTAATATACTTTAAATTTGAATGGTATAGTTATTATCTATATTACTACACATTTATTTAAAAAATAAAATGACTAATAAACTATAAAAAAATCTAAATTAAACATTTGAAAAATGATATATAAAACATAACAAAAATAAAAATAATTGATTATTACAGTAGACAGTGTAAAGTAAGTTTGGTATGTAATTATTGTAATCTATGAAAATGAAAATGAATTTTTTGATGAAGTAGAGTACTTTTAAACACCATCATCAAAAAATTTTAATATATTAAGTGTTTAAATATTAAAATGGTATTTTGTTTGTATTAGATATAAATATAAATTTAAATTTATTTATTTTTGGATTCATTGATGAATTAAGAAATGCAATGGTCCGACTACCTACCAAAATACTTTACCCCGTGTAACAAAAACATAAGCAACTTTTTTATAAACTAAAAATAAAATAACCAATAAAATATAATTAAAACATGAAAGGTATATTTGTAGGTAATTTTTATAACGTAAATAAATGTAAGATATGTAATAAAACATGATAATGCATTATATAGCTGCACTTCATTGTCTGAAGACAGTTTTGATATAATCAATCAATGTATTAATTATATGACTAATATCTAATAATTATTTCCACAGTACTAAAGACTAGAATCGGAGGACCAAATTAAGGATAAATGACGATATAATATAAAATATACATTATTTACGCAGTCGTATTTACATAGTAATAAAATACAAATAATCCTTACTATATTATATATGAACTGTAAAAATATAAATATATATATATATATATGTTTAAATTTAAAATTTAACGAAAATCATTTTTATTTTTCAACCGTCAATAAAAACGTTGACTGTTTCACTGAGAAATAGTGAATAATAAATGACAACAACAAATTTTCATTATTTCTAAATGTTGGACTCATATTTTCGGTCATAAATATCTATATCACTATATCACTCAATTATGTATCGCATAATGTTCAATGTGTCATCATATTATCTATTATTTAGTATTTCTGATCATTAGTTATATATATTTTCAAAAGTAATTTAATAATCCAAAGGACTTATTAATGATTATGTTCAGAAGTAGTCGATAAAAAAAAATCACTTTATTTGAATGAAAAAGAAGTAGATTTTAACTGTTTCATTAATAACTATGTATTAAAATAAAATTGATTGAAAAAAGTGTATATTTGTATTAAATTTTTATTATTATTATCTGGTATGAGGATGAATAGAAAGAATTCAGTTATGATTTTTTTATGTAAATATTTTGTGTAATAAGCACATTTGTATACACGACAAAGTAATGACTAATGACGAACACGACGAATCGTGAAGAATATTAATCATATTTTCTTTTGTAAAAAATGCTTGATGTTTAGATTTATAATTTATTGGTATTATAATATTATTGATCGTGGTTTACCGTGAATACCAATTATTATTATTAAAATCGTGTGTGATACGCATTTTTTGATTTCGTAATTTTTAGCGAACATGTTCAAAAATAAGATGAGCAAAGTATGATGGTATGCCGCTTAGTATAATATGCTACGACTAGGTAAGTATTTTATGATATTTCCAAACGTCAGCATAATTAAAAATATATTTTTAATTTACAAAATTTTCAAAATTGGCACGTAGTTAGTCGTTTAAAAAAAATGTTTTAAGTAATAATTATTGCTAAAATTGGATGAGCTGACGTCATAACACCCCTCCCACGTATTCGAGTTTTTCCCGCAAATACGAGAGAAGAAAAACAAACCATTATGATATAATATATTACGTAGGTACCTATTATGCAGTACGAACGATCCGCAGTTTATTGAACGTCAGACCCGAGTGCGAACCAGATAAACACGCGGTATATACCTAACCTAATACGAAAGACGGTTTGGAAAAAAATCATTAAAATGATATAAAAGTAAACCTCGAGTAAAATAGAAAAACAAAAAAGTCGTAAACAATGACCTCGCCGTCGCCCGACATATACACGCAGTATAAACGCTGCGTATACAGTATACACGTAATAATATAATAGGTAATAACGTATTACACGTAATATTATTTAGTATCGGAAACCATGGGTTTAATATATCCATCGAAATCCCGTTGTCGAAGTGTACATGCCTACACAGTGTAGCCGGCCTACACTTGGCTAAACTATTATTATTTTAACAGAATTAATAAATGAAACGGGGAACTATATAATAATAATATTACTAATGTATTATCTGGTAACGGCAGATTTGGATAACATATAGAACTGGGAAGATAGATCGGGGTTGTTGAGTCGGTTCAACACGGACGCCGAAGGGGACGACGGTAAGGGTGGTACGAAACTGTTTGGGGGGTGCTGTTGCTGTTGCTGCTGCTGCTGCTGCTGCTGCTGCTGCTGCTGCTGCCGCTGTTCGTTATGATCGGCGGCGGCGGCTGCAGCTGCGGCGGCTGCGGCTGCTGCTGCGGCGGCCGCGGCCACGGACGCGTGCGACAGGGGCTTGATGTCGGGGTGGTGCGACATGAGCGGTTTGACCACGGAGGCATTGGAAAAACACGAGGAAATGGTGGCCGACGGGCTGTGGGCCTGCAGTGGCGACGACGACGACGCGATCGTCGATGGGTGCGAAGGATGGTGGTGGTGGTGATGGTTGTGGTGGTGATGGTGACCGCCTCCACCCCCGACACCACCGCCGCCCGAAGGTAAGTGCATGTGCATCCTGCTGCCCCGCTGTCGGATGCCATGGGTTTGCAACAGGTGATTGAACAGATACTGTCTGGTCTTAAAGTGTTTACCGCACACCGGGCAGGGTTCCCAGTGCGGAGTGGCTGAGTGGACGTTGGCTATGTGCTGCTTCAAGTTGCTCACGCTGCTATACACCCGGCCGCATTCTGTGCATACTGGCTTCGGTTCGGTGGCGTTCAAGTAACATCCCATCGTAGGTCCACCGCCATCCCCTGGAACCCCACCAGTCTATTGTCATATATACGTGTCATACAGCATTTTTTTTTTTTTTTAAAACATTATTTTTTTGGTTTCTCTTCATGGCCTATATCTCACACACGTGTACCGTTTTTGTCACAGTGTCAATGATATTGCTTATTTTCTAAATTATATAATATTTTTGATACATATTTTTGGCCAAATATTATTAATCTTACAAATATAATAATATTATTTATAATACTTTTATGGTTTGCCCGAACTCGAGGTAAGAAAAATTAAATTGTTCTATCTATATAGACATCCGATTTATAAAATTAATTTGTATGTTAATACTTTCAAAGTTTAATCACTCAAATATTCAAGTATAGTTATGTACGTTTAAAGTTTAGGCGAGAGGCGGGAGAGGAGTATATACCAAGTGGTTAGTAGGACAAACAGGATGAGATACTATAAGTCTATAAATTATAATGTAGTATATACTTTGTTAGACAACGACTTATTAGCTATTTTTAGTTTAGTTTTTTTTTTATATTAAAATTGGCAAAATTGGATTTTTTATTAGTAGAGAATGATGAACTGGCGAACCCAAGTTAGCCCCAAGTATAGAACTACAATTGTCTTAACGAATAATTTTCAATAGTTTCGACTATGTATTTTCCATTAACTATTAATTCTATACATACAATCTCAGTTTTCATTTCCGTGATAATATTATGTTGGCTGCTTATTGCCATTTATTAATTACCATAGCTAAAAGCAAATAATTACTATAATACTATTCCGTCAAAACATAACCTTCGTTGAAAGTAGTGTATTACAGTTCCCTTTGTAAATTGAATTAGATACACGATAATGAATAATCTGTTTTCAAGTAAAACAATATTATAATCAAAGGTTAGATTTGGGTATTAAAAGTAAGCAAAATGTCGTTCACGATAAATCATTAATTTAATTCAATAAACCAATATTAAAAACTGTTTACTATTTATAGAATATAATTAATATATTGTTTACTTAAATGTTAATGATAGCTGGTACTATTTGTAGCATGAATTAATTACACACGTCATACAAATACTTACATAATCAACCTATCTCGTATGTTTCTAAAAATCTAAGTATATTATAATATAAGAAAAGTGAGACTATAGTCCGTAAAATTGGCCACGACAAAAATGTCCCGATACAAATAATAGCACAATTACAAAAATTCTAAACTAACAAAATGACCAAAGAAAATATGGCTAAATACAAAGTTCGTATAAGTCGCTCTGCTGTTCAATTTGAATTCAAATTAATTAATCAATGATAAATTATTGTATCCCTACGATGATAAACGATACTGGTCGGAAACAGTAGGTACGTCTAAATTTCTAAGGATTTTTTATTTGTTTATATTACTATAAGAAATTTATTACTGTTATTTAAATTTTTAAGTACAACATTTAAAATTTGTATAAACAGCTCGAAAAGAACCAAATTATTGGGAGGGCGTGTAAATAGAAATTGGAGCGCGTGCCACTTTACTTTTGACCCCTAAAAATGCAAACAAATGTTTGCTTATGTGTCCCCTTGTTGGTTGTTTATAAGAAGACGAATGGATGGTGGCTCTCATTCTCTATACGCTATATTGAGTATATATTAAACTTAAATGCACATAATGTTTCAATGATAAGGAGAAACAAAAAGTTAAAAATATTTCTAATAGTAATTTAATAATATTATATAGGTACACGTTTATTGTTACAAAACGGGTCTCTTGAACGATACTTATTTCACATTGCTTTCTGCTCTGTAGAGAATAGAGATTAACAAGATCTGGTTCATTAACTAAACTGTGCATTTTGACTACACCTAACCTCAATCAGCAGTCAGCAGACTACCTATAATCGTACCAATATAATATACTTGTGACTATTGTAGATGATTTATTACGAGAATTTATTTAAATCACTATATTAATACGATCACCTCAATATGTTTACCATATAATATTATCACTATAATCCTCTTAAATTCAAAACATTTCAAACGTATACTGTATAGTTTTCAATTATAATTAATCGTTACTCATTAGTCTTTACTCGTTAAAAAAATTTAGCTTTTGAAGAAATAAATTTAATTTTGCTCGTAATACTAATTTGTTATTTAATTACTTAAAATGTCTTTCCTTTATTTGACATAATACTTTATATGAGCTTTTTTTTATTAATTACAGTTCTTACGAAAATTAAGTTAAACATTTTTATAACAATTATATTAAATTGAATTTTCTGAAATGCTTTAATATTTACACTAGCTTGGAATGATATAGTGGTATTTATAAAGTTTAGTTACATTCAAAACTAAATAATAAGTTATTTATCTTTTAATTAAAACCTTTTGCTCTTTACTATTTTCTTATATTATTAATATTTGTTTTTTAATTTAACATTTTTTAAACAAAATTATAGCATGCTACAATGCTACATATTTTATTAAGTAAAAGTACTACCGACTATATAAAACATTCAATACATTAAACATAGGTACCAAATTGAATTTTCATAAATCTAGATAGGTATGATATACATTATATATATATATTATATATAAATCTAATAATTATAACTCAAAAATTATAATTTGAAATTATCGACAGCTCGAAAAAAAAATTATGGTTTCTTTCAATTATCTAATACAATTTTATGACTCAATTTAACATTTAATTCAATATACTTTTTAATACGTAAATTTTTAGTTTACAATATAGTCATGAAACCATTTAATCACGACAGCTTGAATTTTCAGAGTTTAATTTCATAAGCAAACCAAATCATATTATTTTAACATATTAGTGCTCCGTGTATTCCGTTCTCTTAAATTAAGACTTAATGAGGAATGACATTTCAAGTATTTGGTTTATAATGTTTAAAATTTAATTTAAGTTTTAAAAGCAAATTAACGTAAAAAAAATAAATGCATTAATTTATAGTTGAATAAAGTGATCGGGAAAAGAAATCGCAGAGAAATGTTGTTTCTTAGTAGGTAAACTGTTAATAACTATTTTAGAAGAAACCAATCTAATTAAAAACAAGTTTTACAACATTTGTATTTTATTGCAATAGTATGGGGCAGTTAATCTTTTAAAATATAAAATATTTATAACTAAAAAATTGTTTTTGAACCCTTCAAGGTACGATTTATTGCTTATCTTTGGTTACGATGATATAAGAAGAACCAATTGAAATAAATACATTGTGTATTGTTTATGATTTATGAATTAAAAATAATGGTTTAACAAATCATATCTAAAATGTAATAGGTATTTAATAAAAGTATCTAGTCACCTACATTATATTTTGAAAGAAGTACTTATATAATTTGTCTATTATCAAAACTGGAAGTATATTTTTTTATGTTAAATTGTATGTTTTGAATTTATTTATTAAGTAAAATCATGTAGGTATCAATCTAATTTAAAAATTATCTTTGTATTTGTGTTCATAATTTAAAAATAATAAATATTATTCAAGTTGCAACAAATACATACATTGTGTACGTAATGAAGAATGATTACTAGCCTTAAGTTTTTTCGGTGCCAACATATAATTAGACAGTCCAAAAACTAAGGTCACTTTATTATGAACCATATTTATACAGCAGTGCCTTAAAATTTATTGCACGATCTCACCATGTGCCGTGCACATGTGTTCTGAACGATTCTTAAAATGTGCAAGTCAAATATGTGGCAGAACCGTGAAAGAGACTGGAATTCATCAACAACCACATTTTTGTTAATTTGTAAAATATACATAATGATATGTAAGTGAACGAAAACAATTTAACCCAGAGTTATTTTAAATGGTATTTTAGTTTATTTTCTAGTTGCATCGTATTATAAATATTCGAAAAAAATAATGCTACAAGAATCATTTTAAACAATATAATTACTAAAACAACTACGCACACTTTATTTTTTAATTTTAATTTTGGTAAAGTACCTATCTCATATTCCCATCTATGTTTGATTGAAAAATAACTGTTTTTAAATCACATATTTTGAGATATGTTCATTACAGGCACTATAGTTATTACACATTATGTCTGTGTTATGAATTTAGAAAAAACTTATTATCATCATAATCATAATAGAATAATTATAAAATGTTGTAGAACATACAAATATGTTTATTTAAAATTAGGTACTCAAGAGTGGCTCAATAATTAATTCATTCATTCGTACCTACATGATTTCCCGGATTTCCAGATATATAAACATAATAATATGCTATACATATATATATATCATATAATAATAAATAATCAGAATACTTCTTAACCAAGTTGAATTTATTAGATGACGAACAAACACCAAAAGTGTCTATACCAACAAAAATATGACCATATCAACAGTATAAACAGATAGCTAATTTTAATTTTTACGAAATAATATCCACATTATAAGAGCAATTTGTTGCCTCCGTTATGCAATATTTACATTCAACGGATCGTGTTAAGGTTTTCTTGCGATAGTTCAACTTTTTAGCAAGTTTTGGGTGTATAATATAGCATAAATTAAAAATGCTCATAACTAGTTTAAAAACTGAATTATCAAACGTATGTATGGCGTCTTCTAAAGTATACTTTATCAAAATTCAAAGAAATGACATTTGACAATATAATATAGTTTCTTCAGTGGCATTTATTTATAGGTAATAATAGTACCTATGTACCTAATATTTAATTTTAAATGTATATTATAGCTATTAAACATAAAACATAAGATTTTCAATAATAGTTAAGTAATTAACGAGAATATTTTATCAATGTTTTCGCATTAAATTGTAAAAAACGAAAAGGTACTGCGAATTAATACAATAGGTACACAAATTAAACAGTTTTAATAATGCAAATACTCGAATCCATACACACAAATAATTGTTTAACAGATACAAATTTCAAATAATTTATAATTAAATGGATTTTCTTTAATCGTACTGTGTACTGTGCACTGTGTATTTGAAGACTAACATTTTTATTTTAAATTAGAATTTTTTACATACAGGACAAATAAAGTTGAAATATATTTATAATAATGTGAAGTATACTAATGTATTAACCAAAGTAAAAAAACACGAATACACGATCGCAAATCGCAATATCATACAGCAGTGTTTTTATAAGTTCTAACAATTATAATTTCACAATAAATGCATGTAATACTATAAATATTATTGATGATTCATAAATCGTAATTAAAACGACTTGTTTATTAATTTTAATTGTTTATTTAATACTTAAAGTGTTTAATTTTATTAAGTATTTTTATTTTACTCGTTTAATATTTTGAGTCATTTATTTTATTTTTTAACATTAGATACTATTGTTATTTTTATACTGTGTGAAATACGTTTTGTAGAATTATTCGAACCAACTTTTTAAATATACGAAAATTGCCACGAACTTTAAGATTTATACATTTTTGAGTTCTTTGAAGTGTACCAACAAACGTTGCCCTGCATGTGGTACTATTTTTATCTAAAGTCCTAGTGGCGAAAACATGTTATAACAAAACAATTTAGTCGTAAACAACTCTGATCATCAATGCATACAGAAACATCTAGTGAAGCTCAGCGAATGAGATTAGAATTCCGTTGATTTAAAATTGTTTTATTTAAAAAGCAAACTTACATATATATTATAATATTATGTTTTACAGTCATTAATAATATCAAAGTATTAATTTCGAGTTGGTTCGGTACACACATAAACGTTTTCCAGATGGGAAAAAAATATTAAGTACATACTCATTCCGTTACAGTCTAGAAATAAATGTTGATGGTTTGACTTTACACAAAGTGTATTTATATATGAAATACATGTTCATACATATTTTTGAAATATGTATAAAGAAAACGAAAAAAAAATGAACAATCTAAACTCTAAATTATCAATAAACCAAATGATTGTTATCTGATTATTCAATCTTACATAAATAGAATACAAATAAAATATATCACTGAGCATTTTAATTTCATGATCTTTATTTTTAATTAATTGTAAAATATGTAGGCAGGTACCTAATCAGAAACTATAGATTTAAAATCAATTTATCAGAAGTTAGTTGCTGGCCAATTCGGCTTAACATATAGGTAGATAACCTGATGTTGATGTAGAATGAATTACTATATTTTATCTATTTAAAGAATATATTAAAATATTAAATCAATAGGGCATGAACCAATTTCGGACCAAAGTTATAACTTTCCTATTAACCGATATTTAAGAGAAAAAAATTTATCAGAAAAAATTGTTTAATTATATCAAACACTATCTAAAACATTTCTACGATGCACAATTTAAAATTTTTAATGAATATTTTCAACATTAATTACATACATTACAATGTACAACTGATATTAATAGGTAATAGGTATAGTTAAAATTAAAAAACAAAAACATAAAATATTTGGCTTAACAAGTCTTATAAAAAAAATTATCATCCTGAGAAGCCAATATATTTTAACAAATTAAAAATAATGAGCCAATTCGCTTTATGTATTTATACTTTATATTTCTTTTAATATTGTAAATTTACTCATAATTCATCAGTGCATAGTAGAGCTATTATTAAACGTTGTTTTATTCTTTATCATTAGCCAACTTAATGTTTTTTTTTTTTACTTTTATTATTATGTCCTATTTTAAACTATTCTTAAACCTCTAAGATTTATAAGTTAATTTTATCTTTTTAAATAAATGTAATTCTTCAAAGAGGGATTTTAATTTTTCTCAAATAGCTTATTAGTGGTAGACACATAATACCAGAATCAACTTATATTAAATTGTGAACACAAGTTGGTTATTAACTTGATTATAAGTAGGTTCCTCAAAATTATCATTATTAATACAGTGAAACCTCAGTAATAAGGGAAAATAAGAAGAATTAAAAATGTGTTCACTTTGGGGAATGTATAAAGTAAAATCTACAAGTATTTTTTTGATGAAATATTTAAAAAATATATATAAATAGTTTATTGTAACATCCATTTCATATTGGAAAGTGTGTATATATTTATACATAGAACTATAAAAAGAGTATTCAAACAAATACATACATATTAAGCATATAATTTTAAAAATGAAACTAATTTGTTTGTTGGAATTTTCATTGGAAAATAAAAATAAATAATAATAATAATAAAAATAAGCCTTTTAAATTAGGTCAATGATGTTGTCTACACTCTACATAAATTTATAAAAACAAGATAATATCATAAAAATTCAAAAATTTGAATAGATTAATTTAATATCTAACGAAGATTTACTTTTTCACCTACCATCTTGATTTAATAATTAATTTTTGTTTTCATACAAACATATACACATGATAATTAAATATAATATACCTATATCATATTTTTAAAACAAATACAAATGATTAACTAATATTTAATCATCATTAAATTAAATTTGTAAAAGTATAAAAAAAACTTTAGATGGATAAAGATTAAAGTAAATTGTAGGCTTTGTGAGGATGTTCACATTTTGTTCAACATTTTAATGCGATTGTTCAGAATAATATTAAAATAAAACACTCAACAATACAAACTATAAACTTATGAGTCATAGAAGTCGGTATAAAACAATATTATATGAATCACAGATTCTCTGATTTCTTTGTATCTAAATCTATATTGTTTTTAAAATAACTATACTCTTATTTTTTCTTTGAATAAAATCCATACTTATTCAATGAGAGAAAGCATAGATTCTATGCAACCCACCCGACACCACGGTGTTGAGCGGGATGTGGTGAAGAACCGATCTTAGTCAGGCCCGCGACACTTACTCTAGTTGGATGGAGTTTATACAGTCTACTCGTACTTCCCAAGTACATTACAAGTATCCAATACTCCTACTAAATTAGTAATCAGACTCAAACACCTCATTGCTAAAGAAATATCAACCAATATTTAACCAAACTAATAAAAATTGAACTAGCAGTTAATAATTTATTATAGTTGTCATATTATGATAAAAATGAAGATCAATCAAAAAAATTCTTAGAAAGTTTCAACAAAATTAGTTCTGAATACAAATTGGATAGTTTCTATTTAAAATTTAAAATTTACCATAAGTATAAAATTAGCATATTTGTTATTTGTTACTATTTCTGTAACATGGTAACTAAAATCTAATTAATCAAATTTCTAGTAGGCAGATAATTCTTCTTTCTTATTCATATATAATTCAATAATATTACAGTCAATATACCAATAAGCTAGTTCTCTAGTAACACATAGAATACAATTTAAATTTAGATTCAGTAAAGAAATATATATCAGTAACCAGAAATTGTTGATATTATATCTATATGACCTATATTATAATAATAATATATAATATAATATTTATGATCCTTTGAAATGTGTATTTATTAAAAAACTAAACTGTTATAAAATGTACCTATATCATTCAACAATTTAAGTTGTTAAGTATTGAAGATCATACAATGCGTAACATGAATGTCAAGCAGTAAATGCATATATTTTTTCCATGACATACACAAAAATGTAATTTTGTTTTTATAACTCTTAAGTTTAAGATTTTAGTTGAAATTTTTTTGTGAAGTAGTAGATAGGTATATTATAATATTATTTTTAGTTTTTAGGAATAACTAATATTAGGTATATCTAACTGACAATTTTAAAGCATACTGCAATTTTTGTTAGTAAGCATAAAATAAATATTCACTCACCATAGCTGTTTTCTTGGCTATTGTTGTGTATGCCTGATGGACCTGGTAATAGACCCGGCAATCCTAAAATAATTAATACATTTATTATTTATTTAATACTTAACAAATTAAAAGGTTTCACATAGAGTAAACAAACCTTGTAAGCTACTTATAATTGAAACTCCAGATGAAATTGATGTAGGAAAAGAATGCCTGGACTGTTGTTCAATCGAGATTGACGTATTGTGTAGGTCATGATTATTACCACTACTTGATAAAAAATCTACCGGTTCTAGTTTTGAATGTTGGGCCTGAGATATTTGAGGTTGAATAACAATGTCATTGTTTTGTTGATTTCCATCTGAACGGGTATTATCATTAACTGTATGACTGCCATCTGAATCTCCAGAATTGCTATCTTCTTCATCAGACGAATGCCCAGTGACTGACGAGTCAACTGCATTTTTATTCTTTAAATTCAAACACAAGCAAGAATTAGTAAGTATACTAATTTCAAACACATCACACATGATTCAGTATGTATTATTTATTACCTGACTTGACTGTGATTGATTCAATTCCAATGCTTGAACAAGCAATGATGGTGTATCTTTATCTCTCTCAGCATTATAACTACTACTAGGAGTCAGTGGTTGAGTAGTCAACTGTTCAGAGTTATTGCGTTGTCTTTTATATGGTGGGCTAGGTAAATTATCACTGGCTTTATTTTTTCCAACAACATCAACTGGAACTACGCTTGAACTTCCCCACGAGGACTATTAATTTAAATAAAACTATATAAATCAACAATTTTCAACAAACAAAATCATCTATGGCTAGTTTAATACTTACCGGTTGGTTTTCTTTAGTAAAATCAACGAGACCTCGTACTTGCAAGCTACGAGCAGTCTTTAAAAATTCTGGTAAATGTTCTTGATTAATCCGAACTTCTCCATTGTACATGAAACTTAATAATGCTTCCATTTCTTGTTTCTTAACATCGCGAAGGATTACAATGGGATGTTGGCATGGATTTGCCTAAAAATCATAAGGATTCTATTATGTTAAATTGCTTTAAATATTAATATATATATATAATTTTAAAGTCATACCTTGAGCAGAGATCTGAAGTAAGGACTACATGCAGAGAGCACAACTTTATGTGCAGTAAATGAATGACCGTCACAAGCTATAGTAACATCTATAAAATCTTCTTGATCGAGTAAATGTCTGAATGATGTTATAATACTTGTGTGGAATTCATTCCAGCGCACGGAATATAATTGGTCTGTATCCATTCCGCCCATTATTGACTTATTTTCATCTAAAAATAAATAGTCATTTTATAAAATAAAATACATTTTTGATTAGTGATTAATTAAATTAATTTATTGGTATCTAATATCTAAATTGCTTAAGTACCTACCTAATTTGAAATTCAAAATCATTGAAAGTTAAACATTTATCTAAGGACTGAAAGGACTTCAATTTTACTTGTATTTCTTAAAGTTTAAACTGTTTACTTAAGTACTGAAAATCACATTAAACTATCCATAAAAACTAAAAATGTTAAGATAGTAAATTGTGCTAAATGTAATTAAAATACAATTTCTAAATTATTTAAAGCATAATGTGAAATTAAAAGGCTTATAAAATATTTTAGTAGTAATCCTAATTATAGGTGGATAAAAAAAATCCCTCAAAGAATGTACCTACCTAAATCATCATCTAACGATTTTTAAATTACCTATACACTCAAAAAACGTATGTTTAATTGTAACATTCCGGGTAACATTCCTACACAAATTGAAATTTAAAATGTGTTTTTTAAAGACGGTCACGTTTTCACAAATCGCAAAATAAAAAACATATCTGCAGGTAAGTACCTACTTAATATTATCAATTTTATTTAAACTATTTTCCAAAGGAGTATTTTTTCTACAAAAACATGTTGAACGGCAAAACTCAATGAGTGGGGAAACATAGGTAAGTACTAGGTAGGTACTTCCCGTGTAGTATCTCCTGCAACGTTTTACGTAAATATCAAATTTAATATTTTTTGGGACAATTAAAAACGCGAAGAACGAGAGAGCTAATATTGCGGTGAACAGCGCTGAAAACGAAAAATTCCAGGGACAATTCGAAGCATCGCTAGAATACGTTTGGGCACTTTAATGCGATAAATATTAATAATATTGTAAATAATAATAATTGTTATAAAAACCATCGTTTGTCGGCCTGTCACCCTCGTGGTGTTTAATAATAGGTATAATATTAATATTAGGGTATTTACGATAGTAAATCCGCGACAAGCGATCGTTGGTTAGAAAAAATACCTCTATCGTAAATATCAAATTTAATATTTTTTCGGACGATTAAAAACGCGACGCGCGGGTGCTATACTATTGCGGAGAATAGAGCTGAAACAAAAAATTCCAGAGAAAACGTGTGGGCATTTCATTCCGATAAATATTAACGAAATAGTTAATAACAATAATTATAATATTTATTATATGTTATAAAAATCATCGATCGTCGGCCTGAATTGGTGTATTACAAATGATAGGTAAATGTTAATATTAAGGTATTTTAGCTTTTCCGCCAACGATAGGAAATCCTCGAAAAGCGAACTTTGATAAGAAAAACGACCTTCATCGGGCGGGGATGAAAGAACGTGTATATATATTATTATTGTTGTTGCACCCAAAGTGTGTAGCTACTGTAATACGCCGCCCCCACCCGATGGGAAAAAAAGTGAAAACGACAACAACAATAATAATAATAATATTGTTGTAAACAAACAGACCGTCGTCAGTTCGTTGACAACCCTTCGACGACGAAGACGATGACGACGAAATAGAAGAGTAAAATATTATTTAAGACATCGAAATTATCATATATGATAATAGCTGGCTGTCGTGCTAGGGGTGAAAACGAAACGAGGCTGGCCGATTGGCGTTTTGGTTTCCATCGTAGTTTGGCGGGACCCGACGGAACCGCGCGGTCGATACCTACGCGTTGCGAATGGTCAGCATAAATATAAGTTGACGCGATATTTTAAATTACGCGATAATATAATGACAACGATAATCGCGGTGGCTGATGACAATAATAACGATAATAATTACAAATCATTGTTATTGTTATTATTGCATTCGGTGCACTTCAACATACTGGATGCGCACGGTACGGCGGCGCCCCGTACAGGCGTGAAAACGAGCGCACTCGACGACAAAAATAAATTAATTCAGACCGCGAAAAAAAAAAAATTGTAAAACGTTTGGGCGGACAAAAAAAAATTGAAAATCAGATTTGATCAAAAAAAAAAAAAAAAACAGGTGTATATAATAAAAATATTAAAAATATAATAAAAAAAAAGTTTAAATTAATTAATTTACCTACTATTTTTAAGATATTAATTACTATGAAAAAAAAAAATGTGATAATACAAATTTAAAAAAATATAAGTAATAATATCGAGTGCACAATCAAAATAAATAACAAAAATAATTAATAATAATAATAACAACAACCTACCTCGGTCTACAACGGCCCCGTCGACAGCGAACGGCGAACGACGAACGACGATATCGGCGGCGCGGCGGTGGTCGTGTGCACCGGCGATACGAAATGCGACGACCGAAAAACGACGACGGCGACGACGACGACGACGGTGCGGCGGCGGCGGCGGCGGCGACAACAATGTGTGCGTGTGTGTGTGTGTGTGCGTGTGCGTGTGCGTGCGTGGAGGAAAATATTTCGCTCACATGGCGGCCGCGGGCCGACGTAAAAACTGCGCGCGAACCCTCACGGCAGACGGGCGCCGTTGCGGCCTGGACATGACGTACCGCCGCCGCGTCGTCGTCGTTGTTGTTGTTGTCGGTACGATGGGCTCTGGTGGGGGGTGGAGGGGATATCGGTAGTGCCGTATCTGGTGGTGGTGGCGGCGGCGGCGGTGGAGGTGTCTGCGGCAGGCGGCGGTCATCGAGTGGGTCGAGTGCGTGTGCGTGTGCGTGTACTGCGGTACTGATGCGAACGACGGCCGACTACGCACATACGCCGCGC
Source organism: Myzus persicae (assembly GCF_001856785.1). Classification (NCBI taxonomy): domain Eukaryota; kingdom Metazoa; phylum Arthropoda; class Insecta; order Hemiptera; family Aphididae; genus Myzus; species Myzus persicae. The sequence continues at coordinate 366,599 of NW_019104267.1, forward strand.
GACGGTATGCGGCGGCGGCGGTGCGGTGGTGCTGGTGCGGCGCGGCGGCCACCGATCGGGAAAAAAATGCTGGGGCGGGGAGGGTGCCCGAATTTTTTCCCACGCGTATTTACCTACGACGCACACGCGGCGCGAGGGGGGCGCCCGCGCACGCACACGCACTGCCCGTCCGGGAATCGCGTAAAAATTCGGAACGTCCGTCGGCGGGGGAAATGATAATTATTGGGAGAGACAAAAAATGTAAATAAATAGACGAAAGAGCAAAACGGTAATAACCGCCGAAAAGAGGCGCGCGCGATTCAAACACGGTCGCGGTTTGAGGAACACCGCGAGGCAGTGTCTCCTCCCGTTCACTCTCTCTCTCGTTCGCCACTCACCTCACTCCGCCGCCCGACCGTTTCTCGCTCGCACGCGTCGCGACCGCGCACGGCGTGCGGAAATTTGCTCACGCGCGCCTGCACGCACAGCGGCGCTCGACTTGTGCGCCTCCCCTCCAAAGCGGCGGCGGCGGCGGCGTGAATGGTCGCGATCGGCGTCCGCCGTTTTCTCGCTTGATTATTTTATTTATTTTCGCCACTCCTTTCACTATCCTTCCGTTGCATGCCGTGCGCGACTGTAAAATAATATATTGTTATCATTCAATTTATCGTCCCTGTTTTATGCAATTTACAGGCGGATTTCTGGCCGGTTCCGAAAAAGACTTCAACATAGAGCGGTGGGAAGGGTTCGAATTTAGGGTGGCACGTAAATTCTACTGGTTAAAATTAACGAATGCTCAACCGAAAATATTTTCAAAAAAAAAACCAACACTTCAAACTAAAATAGGTATGGCATAATGGGTATGGTTGGTAAAATGTAGTAAAATAGGTATTTCCGCTTTTATCAGAATTAAACATCGCAACAATAGAATATTAATAATATTATGATACGAAAGTGTCTACACGATAATAAATAAAATAAAAATAAACATTTTTTTATAACTCAATCGTTGTACGAGACGTGTTTTGAAAGAAAATTGTAAATACAAATTATTGTATAGTACTATGTACTATCGAATTTAGTTTTAACTGAAAGTTTAAAAATAAAGACGATACTGATTGAATTGGTAAAAAAATAGTCTGCTTAGTATACATGGGTATCTTCCATATTTTTTCAAATAAAAAAATCGAAGTGTCCGTTGGAATTTAGGTACAAAAAAAATAATATAATCAGTGGAATTTTCAATCTTACAATCGCTCGAATTTGTTCCATGGCAAAAACAAATTGATTTCATCTTCTTGCAGATGACTGCCAGAGCTTTTATTTTTTACTTTTGTTATACATTTTAATACTCCCCATCGCCTCCCTTCAAAACCACTTCTGTTTGGGGGCTTAGTACTCCCAATTTTGGAAACAGTAACCTATATAACATATAAATAACATAAATAAGTAGTACATAATATACAAATATATTAACTTCAGTACTCCCAGTTTAAAACTAAATTTAGTTATTGAAATTGAGATCCCTCAGTTTAGATAATTTATTATAACAAGGGTCCGAATTAATCGAATTTTTTTCTTTTATTATTGTTTTAAAAGTAGCTAGAGATACTTTTAAATCTTAGCCTAATGAGTTGGTGAGCAGAATTTGATTTCGCATAATTGGATCATTTTTAATTATTGGATATTTTAACATTTTTCAAAAATATAATATTATAATGCATACCTAATGTATATATTGAAGAATAAAAATAGTAATACTATTTTACAGAACTTGAGTTATACTTACATTTCGATTATTTTTTAATTTATTCTTACTCATAGGTTTAATGAGTCGTTGACCTTTCGTCTAATTATTATCAATACTTGATGGTCAATTGATAATTTTTTATTGTTCATCGATTGAGCTCGCTATAACAAGATTAAGTTCTCTGTGTATTATATACCACAATGCTAACGTCTATGACCGAAAACCTATGTATAGTGGATTAGTATAGATCTTATACTCTTCGAATATAGAACGAATAGTTTTTCTCAATTCAAGAACATATTTTCTGAAAACTAGGAGTGCATTTTTATTTGAAAATGTACCATTCGAGTTTTTAATGGTCAAATGTAACTGTCCGAACAATACATAAAAAAGTACTCATTTTTTTTTTAAATCGGTTCTAACGTTCATGAATTATTGTTTTTATTTAAAATGCAATGTGCCATTGTACAATGAACCAATGAGTTCAATTATTTCAATTATTCAATAAGCGTTAAACATTTTTAAGCTTGTTTCAATTTAATAAACAAGAATATTATATTTTTTTCGTATCTGCATGTCTTATGACGACAATAAGTGCATAGATGTATGTTTACCTATATATATGATGTTTCGTACATTTCTGGTGCATAATATCATAAGTCCCAGCCCTATTTATATAATAATGTGTTACACTGTTACGTTTTACCGACGGCCGCACACACGCACACCACACTCGGTCTCGGTGTAAATATAATATACGTCGGCCCATATTATTATTATTACATATTATTATTATTATATTATGTGTGTCGTGCGTGTGTGAACGCACTCATTTGAGTACACTCGCGCACGCGCACACCGATGCGATCGTGCAATGTGTGCAATGTGCATAATAGTAAGTAGTAAGTAGGTAGTAAGTTTAGTTACACCGCCGAGAAGTATCTCAATTCTCCATGCAGTGGCACGCATGTGCATCTAAATACAATAACCAGAAAATAATGTTATGTAAATTCTGATGATACCTACCTACCTATTATGTCCCTCGGCTCTCTCACCTATATACTTAGACAGTATACGTAGGTCATATAGGCGAGAGTGTATGTGTGTGTAGGTCAGAGGTGTGTGCAGTGTGTAGGGCCCCCGTACTGAAAATTCAACGTTCAAAAATATTTTCACAGCATCAATACATATTCTAGAATCAAAGTCCATAGGTTCCCAACCTATGGTCCGCGGACCACTAGTGGTCCGCGAGACATTGTCATGTGGTCCGCGAGCCATACTTACAAAATGTAAAAATATTTTAATAATTTCATTTTCCTTTGAGGCATAACACTAACTATTGACAATCGTGTATAGTAGGTCGTTTCTTTATAAATGTATATTACATAGTGAAACCCATGTTATTAAAAGCCTTTATTGATGTAATAATAATCAAAATTCTAAAATATGTGAAAAAAAATTGATTCTTATTTATAAGAAAAATAAGGTATACAATTGAGGTGGTCCGTGACGTATCGAAAGTTCTCATAGTGGTCCGTAGTACCAAAAAGGTTGGGAACCACTTTTCTATTAAGTAGACTCTACTTAATAGAAAAAAACTATAATGTATAATGTGATTTTATTGAAATAATTGTAATACTATTATTTTACTAAAATGTAGTCTCTCACACCTATATTTACTTGGATGGTCGGACGACGAAGGTTACAGGCATGTGTGTGTGTGTCGTGTGTGTGTGTATGAAGCCCCCCGCATTGAAATTTCAACGTTAAAAAATGTTTTCATAAACCATCAACATATTCTGGTCTAATAGAAAAAATACAGTGACGCATAATATATAATGATTTTATTTACGATTTACAATTTTAAAATACTCATTAATTTGCGTCAAAATTAAAATATAAGAAAACCGATGTCCCTAGATACTATTCATACTTTTAAATTTAAGTAATAAAAAATGATTCACTCTTATTTTAAAAATAACCGAGTAAAATGGATTATCGTGAACGTACAATAAATTAGCTATGTTATGGGTCGTTAGTAAGACGGAGACATCACGCGCGGTTATAACGTCCTAATTAATATAATTACAATTTCAGTAATACCTATCTTGGTCCTAACCATATATTTTCATTTATCAGACATCGGTGTTGTAATGGATACTTTAACAATTGTATACTTAACTACTGCGGAGCCTGCAGGATGAACTAAGGAATTTTTAGAACTGCACATCCTGATTATTTTGTGCTAGTGAAAAAAATTGCCGGTCGCTATTCGTTTATGTGTTCGCATATTATATACGTAATACGTTGCCACTATGAATATTCAATAAATGCAAAAATTAATTATAATACGTGGGTATTGAATTTTTCCAGTTTTTACCGGATTAGTCGTTCAAATATAAAGTTTAAAATAGTTTTGTAATATAAAAATAAAAACAATTTACAAAGAATATTTTTTTTAAATTTTAATCGTTTTTATCGTTTCGTCGTTTCTATAATTAAAATATTCGGCTATTGATTTTTCAAACGCAAGTCCCAATGAGGTAATAAAAATAAAAATACTGTAAAAACTAAAAAGTGATGAGAATTTTGGATACTGCGTGTATACACAGCCACGTTCACGCCTATCGTAAAACAACACTACCTATGTATTATCACCATTCACAACCATACCTGCAACCCTCAGGCCATAAGTTGTACACACTATTTTAAATAATACATCAAACCATTTTTGTAACCACAGTCCGTGCATTAAAATACTAAATAATTACAATTTATAATGATATTACCTATGAACATGGTATAGTATAACAAAATATGTCAATCACTTAACTTAACTGTTGTAATCACAATACATTTTTTAAAAGTGAAGATATATTAAATATATTCGCTCTATACCTAACCTAACGACGGACCATAAACGTGTAGGTAATATATTTTATATTTGAACATTGTGCATTTAAATTTACAACTGCATGTTATTTTTATTTTTATTTTTTTAATAAGAAAAAAGCCTCGATAGCGTGATCATTAGTTTGGACTGCAAGTTAGTGCAAGTCCTGCAGTTAATTATTTAAAAAAACATTATTTTAATCCTTCTCAAATATAACCTAGGTGGGCAAGGACACATAAAGTGGCATTTATTACGAACATATTTTAATGTATTTATCTCTTAAAAGTTCAACATACATAGGATTTGGTACCGGAAATAGAGTAAGCATGAGTAAGCTATCGGATCAATCCCCTTCTAACAGAAAAAAATAATCACAGACATAAAAAAAACACTACCATTGTAAAACAAACACGCAAGTCCTCAATCTTCAATCGTCAATCCTGTCGTTGAGTGTTATTGACAGTCCACTGTATAGCAGTAACTTGGAGTTTTTTTTTTTGGTAAATTTGTTTTACCCATTATGTTTAAAAATAAACAGTGGGGAGGAAGTGATATCCTTCCATCCCACAAAAAAATTATTAATAACAAATCTATACCATATGTAGTCTAAACGTTATCTAGCGTCCTTGAGATTGTGTAGGTATAGAATTGTTAAATTAGTGAAAATATATCATTGTACCTACAGTATCATGTATTAATGAGCTTAAGTTTAAATATAGGTATATATTACTACAGTACAAATATTTCAGTGACAAATTATAGTAATTACCTACATGAAATGCATCACATAGAAAAATAATGTGTTGTTATATTCAATGAATCAGAGCTTAAAACTGCAGGAGGGTCTAACGATATCGACATATCGTTGCTCCCGCCATACAATGTCCGGGTGGGGGAGGGGCAACCGTCTCCCCTCTCTATGATGGATAGCTTTTATGTGTGAAAATTAAATAATGTATTAAGTTATATACGAATCTCGTTTAACATGTCAAACATAAGACATAAAACATTTGATATTTAACATATTATAACAATTAATTGTCCTGCAATCGAATTGGATAGATATACCTCTAGTCTCTAAGCAGGGATGGTCAGATGTGGGCGGTACCTTAAATACATTTTTGTCTTGTAAGAAATAATTATTCCTTGTACTATCACAGTTTGTTGATACACAATCTCCGCTCTTTACTTCACCCATATCGCAGTTCTCCACTTCTTATTTGTCTGTCAATCATATACAATATACACATTACACGTATATTTATATATATATATGATATAGAAAAAATCAAGGAGATGCGCATACTGAAAAAACTATTACAACTGTGATGATACCTATCAATTTTGTCATGGTATGTCGTATGTGTCAAATGTTATTTGAGCCCCTATAATAGCTGATATAAACATAATATAGTCATGTACTCATATATATATAATATATATATATGTGTATATGTGTATATGTATGATTGTTTTCGTTATCTGAGTTTCTGACAAATGGTCGTCACTTGGCTTTTATAATTTATATGCTATAGTTTACAACTTCGATCATACTTAATATAAATAATATATTTTTCTTTATTGGGTATGAACTATGAATGCTTCAACAGCTATGTCATTAGCCTGCAATTATATTTACATTTACATTAATTAATAATGTTATTTGTTAGCTAAATTACAGTGATTACATTTGTTTATGTTATTTTTCTACATATCTATGTTGACATGGTTATTTCAACTGGCCTTATATTTGGTATCAATATCGAAGGTTTTGAAAAAGTTATTGATTAAATGAGTGTTGTGTTCTCCAAGAGAATATTCAATGGTTAAGGATGTTTGAGAACGACTCTTGCGGAGACGAATAGTGGGCTTAATGCTTAGCTATAGAAGTACAAATTGATGTATCTAGTTTATATTATATTGTAACTATCTGTAGACAGATACTTTGTTTTCATGTATCTTGCCCATCCCTGTATAGCCTATATTATAGGCACCTCCCTCTGGAAAACCACGTCCGGCAGGGCCTGCAGCCGAAATCAGACGTCGTTTCACCGGGACAAAACAGGTATGGCGTGTAAATAATATCATATATTCATACTCAGGTATACGCGTTACACTCCAACGGAACAACGACATATCGGTCGATATACTACACGGATTGTGTACGAACAACGAGTGAAAACGGGGTGCACAAACACCACCGCGACTATATGCAATGTATTATATTAAATTATTATTATTGTTGTTACCTACCTATACACACGGAGCAGCAGCCCGCCCGGGCGAGTGCAAATATTATATGATGATGCACATGTACACCGTCGATACGAATAATAATCTCGCGAGGGACCGTGTACAACGTGTACGGGGACGAATGGTTATTCCCGGAATCGTCGCACCCCTATTTACAGCCACCATACACTGCATGTAGTGGTTGTGTGTGTGTGTGTGTGTGTGCGGCGGGGGGGGGGGTATAGGCACTTGACGTGTAGTTATCGGTGGCGGTGACTGCAGCAGCGGGAAAAGTGTTTTAGCATTTCGAGTGTGCGCGCGACCCGGTATTATTATAATACCTACGTGTGTAGGTGCATTATATTGTATGTAGTATATTCTCAGAGGGGGCTTTGTGACATTATATAATAATATAATAAATTATAGTCCCGCATACGATTTTTTAATAATAATATATTAATTTTTTTTTGGATATTCGCTTGGTTTTTTTTACTGTTATAACGTAAAGTCACGTTTACACGATTCGCTTTTGATGATAATTTTAGGGATGAACCCACGGTGTATACATGAAACATCAAAAGTGATCATCCACATTGAACGATAAACCTAACGTAGGTTTCAAATTTTTATTAATAATTTATATCGTTAAAAATTACAGTGTAAGTTAAATAATCCATAAGATATAACAAAAATAATAAATAATAATAATAACAGTGATATAGTACTTCTATGATACAGTTTTATACTTTAATAAATATCTATAGATTATATAATACACAGTGACTTAGATAGAAAATTCACTGCAAAACTATTATTGCTTTATCGATGTTTGTCCATGCAGCTCTGCAGATATAGAATATGCCATCGAGTCACTATCGTACAGCTCATACTGTTGTGCATAATTTATTTATTCGGATCATTCTCGCTTTTATACGCGTGACCGTCGCGGGCATCATCATTAATTTATCGAGTAAGTACCTAAATTTCTTCCTGCAGGTTTAGTGCTGTGCTCGAGTGATCCCGGCGGGTCTTTCTCCATATTATTATATTGCATATAAAGGCGCTGACAAAAAAATTGGTTTTTTTTATCCCCGTGACCTATCCCCGCGGTGGTTATTGCATATAGCAAGCCGGAGGATGTTTTCGATTTAAACTGTCCAAGCGAGCGGCGAGTGACCCCCGCCGGTTCATCGTGTAATACGCATATGTATATTATTTCACATTATAGTTTTTTTTTTTTTCCAGCCTCCTCTATAATATAATATAATGACTCGGCGGGGTATCGTTGCACAGCTCGCTCGGACAGTTTACATCGAAAACATCTTTCGATTTGAAATGCATAACCACCTACACATATGCGCGGGTAGGTCACATGTGCAGGGTGAAAACAGATTTTTTTCGTCAACGCCTATTATATTATACTGTTGTATAGACACCCGGCGGGAGCACACGACGCTTTCTAAACAGTGCGGAAAAAATTGACACGATAAAATGAGATCCCATTATTCTATACACGCTACGCGATATTGAATATTCACTTTTGAATTGGCTTCTTTGTCTTATACTATAATGTAGACTCTGGGCGGGGAAACCTTTATATATATATATATAATAATAAAATATACCGCGGACTGGAGTGCTATAGAACCCGAGTATACTCGTGTAATACGCTCGACTGAAAACTGAATTATTGCAGTATAACCAAAATTCAAATCGGGACGTCTTCGTGTCGACGCCACTATCAATACATGGGTGGTGGGTGACTGAGTGACTGGTACTTCAGCGGTGAATTATTATTTCATTTTGATGAGATGAAGTAATATATACTAACGTGGATGTTTTTGTTAATGTAAGCTAGGATTGCCAACTTTTCATTTGAAAAATACACACCCAAGGGTGCCTAATAAAAAAATTAATTTACCTCAATTTGTATTTAATGTTTGATTTACATCAAATGTAAACATAGGTACAGGTAATTCAAAAATAATAAAATATAGGTATTATGCATTTTTTAAGGCATGCTTAATTAGAGGTAGATGCCTGCCCTTTTTTTAATCCCTTCAAAAGTCTACATTAATTACAAAAAATACATGGTGTTTTATTTCTACGTACACACCTACCTGCAATGTAATGTATGTATTATACCAGTCATTCCGATTGTACGTTTTTTGACGGGTAATCAATTTCACAAAAACGAAATAAATATATTTATATCGATCTCTCGTTTGCAAGACTTTCGATCAGCTTGAAATGCTGATTTTTAATTGGCCGGTGATAGGTTCACACAGGAAACCGATGACTTTATAAGTTTATCGAAGTAAAATACCGGCCGGTTGGCAGCCCTAAATAGGTATGTGAAAAATGTTTGAAACATTTTTGTTCCTTGTTATATTTTATGTTGGTGTTGCGGGAATGTCGTAAAAAATGTCTACATCCCTTATAAAAAATGAGTGCGGTTGCCACTTCATCTTAATCGTCCCAACCACAGCAATGGTGTGTTTGAGGGGATCGGTTGAGTATATGGGTGGATCAGCAAGGCTTTGGTTTTTATATATACTGCATTCATAAAATTGAATGTCTATGTAATAATGAAATAATTAAAGACAGTAGCTCAAACAGATTTGTTCACATCCGTTTGATGTGCCGCGATCGTTGCGAAACGTTTTTTTATATAAATATAGTATATAGTTGTGTTAGTATAATGAGTAAAGTCATATTGTGTTTATATAATGCAAACTATCACAAAATCGTTATTGGTTGATTATATTTATATATATTTTATCCACGATGTTATAGTTTAGATTAAATAAATATTATATACTTAATTCACACTACGTCTTGATCTACACTGATTCAGTACATTTGTATATAAGTATAATACATAGTTACTCGTATATTAAGCAATAATTATTTAAACTATCCCTAGTAGACAGTGCTTGGATTGAGGGAGGTCGGAAGAACTGCTGAGTTCTTCCTATTTAAAAAAAATATTCATGAATACCCCATCTAACTAGCCAATATAAGATATTTAAATATTCAAGAACGTAGCTACATTTTTTTTACATTTTTACCTTCCCTTTCGAATTTGTTCCCGATTCCCAAGCACTGTTCTCGGGCATAGGGCTTAATCTAAAGGAGTGTTATGTCTAACGCCACCGTAACGATAAAGAGGTATGTGCGCATAACAACACCCCGCCTTTGCAGGTTTACTGGCATGCACCTTTGAGGGTCGGAAAGCTGCGGAAAAATGAAAAAAAAAACGGTTATTACGTTTTTCGCGATTTTCCGATTTTTCTACGAGTACGGTCGTTTTTTTCCCCCGTCAGCTCGTTTAAAGAGAGCTGCACGCGGTGCTGTCGTCGTCGTCATCGGTAGCGCACCTAATACTGAAACGGTGGCTTGGAGGCAATGGTGAGGATGTGTTGGAGGAGTGGAGAGGTGTTCGCCACCGTCTGTTACTTTTTTCCCCGCGGGTGTTTACACCGGACCGACCGCCCCGGAAACGAATCGTTTCGCTCGTCATGGTTTATTACACATGAAAATGTATTAGGTATGCGCCCGCCAGAATTTGCACAATGTATCTATAGGTATATGGTCTATACCGCAGCATAGGTATACGATATACGACTAAATATTATGCCCCGGTAGTGATCAACAATTTAACGTAAGACATTATGCATTATTTGACGAAAAACTAAAGTTTTTGAAAATATTTATTTTGCATAATTTTAAGCCGATACAAAACAAAACATTTATGGAAAAATAATATTTTTTACTATTTTTACCGTTGTCATTCTTTAAGGTTTTACTTTTTGAATGACAGAATGCATTTTTGATTTATAGTAATTTATTAGTTATAACTTAGAAGTAAATATTTAAAGATTGGACGAGCGGAGTAGTGAACCAACATATTATAGCTTGGTAACCATGTAAACCATATTTCACTCATCAGAAACATAAATACCTACTTTCGTAACTCAAACACAACTCATCTGGAATTCGATTTTTATATTAACGTTCTCTTAAAAATATTCTACTTTGGAGTAAATAAGAATTAAACATTTAAAAATAACAATAAGAATAGCAAAAATATATATTTTTTAAATGTTGTTTTTTAACGACTTATGTAAAAAATATTTATTTTGCTGTCCAACTAAGTCCACTAGTGTCCACTAAGCGAAGAAAACAATTTAAATTTAAATTAAGTTTTTAGAGGTAAGATATTTTTGTCGATTTTTGAAAGAAAATATACGATTTTACTTGAAACACTATTATACAGAAAATATTTACTGCTAGTAATGTTATGCTTTTAAAAATAAAGCATAAGGATTAGGAGAAATCCGGACTCAAAGACCAGTGCCTTGATGACGTGCAGTATCTTATTATAGTTTTCGGGTTCCTTTTTTAACCCTTTTTCAAAAAATTAAAAAAAAAAGTCAAATATTAGCCACAAGAATGTCTAGACAGACGCACTCTAGATAGTCTAGACTATCTATAGATAATAATATGTTATTATGCACTTTTGAATGTATTTTTAACTTATAAATATATATGATTGTTTTTCTTTAAAATAAAAATAATCATATTATGTCATATAATCATTTTATAATATTTTAATATATTATAAGTTATAACCACAAAATAATCATAATTTATATAATATGTTTTATACCGATTTAGTAACTAATTTAATAATAGCCTTTAAACTAACAAATTATTGTATGATTTGTCTATAAAGTGTATTTTATATTTTATGCTATTCGTCGATTTCTTTTTTCTGTATATTTAAATATATTAAAATTGCAATCAAAAGAAAACATTTTTTTCTACTCCAATTTTATGAGTACATACCTACAAAATTTAAAATAAATATTTTAACTGGGCACAATTTTGTATAAAGTTATAATTTTAGGATACTTAATAGGAACCTACATAAAATGTTAGATTAGGCTATTTATTTTAATACAAATTATGATCAATAATTAAATGTATTATTAAATATTAAGGCTAAGATTTGTATGTATTTGCATATTTTTATTGGTCACAGCATGCTTTGAGCAAGCACAATTCACAGAATATATTTCATGAAAGTGTGATAAAAAATTCAAATTATTTAGAGTTTTCCAACATTTTACGGATTTTAGATCATCTTTTACAATTCTTGGGTTATATTTTCAACTTTGTATTTTTTGACATACTGTACTTTCACTTTTGTAACTTAAGAAAAAATAACTTGCAATTTCGAGAAAACAAGAATGACGATTTTAATGAAGACTTCCAATTCAGAAAAATAAAAATAAATCAATTTCAAAGCCTACCCAATTATTATTTTATAACATTTTTTACTATCATTTTTATATTATTTTTTTTTCACAATTGTTATAACTTATTTTGTATAAAATATAATAAATGAATAATTAAACATTGCTGTAATATGTTTAAAATCAAAACCATAATTTTTTATTTTTCTGAACAAAGCATATTTGATATTTGGCTAATTTTGGTGCACAATATTGTACAAACTCATATTTTAAAGAACATATTTCATGATTAATTAGTTCATATAAATCCAAGCTTACCTTATTATTATTTATTATTTAATCATTATTTATACTAATTTATAAACGACATCTTAGAGTCGCTGTAAATTGAGTCTAATTTATAATTTTTTATACACATTGGATATATTTTGTATGAAATCGGCTTAAATATTTTTTATCCATACGTAAATTACGTCTAGAGATATTTTTTAAAAATCAATATTTTCCTTCAGTTTTTAGACTTTGGACGGAAAATATAATTATTGCATTTTGGTATGGTTAAAAATATTGGTTTTGCTGTACATATTGTTTATGATTTTAAAATGTGTAGTTAAAAATCAGTAATTAATAATTAACTGGAAATAATTTGTTTCGATGCACGATGATCCCCGAGGATTATAATTTTGTTTCCAATTCTTAATTTTTTCTTGTTTATAATATAATATATTGATGTATCTTGTCCCATCATTTTTCCACTTTCCTTTCCTGATTTTGTAACCAGTAAATTGTGTCACTTTATATGTTTATTTTTTATAAATGTCCGGGGTCGCAATTTACACTGTAGTATTATATTGTTATGACTGCGCAGACCTTTTTTTCGGGGACGAAACCTACCCGCTTCGCAAATTATTGTAAACCATGTATAGGTAGTTGGTGTATTATTACACATAAGGAATTCCCGCTGTGAAGAATCGTTTTTTTCCCATTTTATTTCGTGTACTACAGTATCAATCCCAAAATAGCATTTTCTCGGCGGAAAAATCGACTTACCGCCGCACCTTTGCCGGTTTTTATCGTTCTCGTTATTCTATATAGGCAGGTCGTATTATAACGAACGACCGCGCTCGCCCGCCGACGACGATCGTGTCCGACATTGATTTTAAATTATATTTTATATTACATATACGATGCGTGCCTATACCTATACATATATATATATTTATAATATGGATGTTGAGCATAATAACGTTTTATTATTTAATCGATGACGCGCGATATCGCGCCGACGACAATAAACGCAGCGGCGGAGACAATGGTCGCGAGAACCCTGCCCAGCGGGGAGATTCGCCGCCGCCGCCGCCGCCGCCGCCGACCGCGCAGCTGTAAACGCTGTCGACTGCTCTGGTCGCGATGAAACTCGCGACGCGTTTCCAGCGTTTTCGTCCTGAATCCCGATCATCGACGACTATACCTAACTACTATATACGGGGTGATCCGTTTGACGGCGGACAAACGAGTCATTATTATTGTTATTCAATAAGACATGCTAATGTTTTTGAAAATATTTATTTTACCTGATAATAATAGTGTGTAAAAAAATATTATATTTTCTACAAATTTTTGCACCGTGTTTTTAACTGCTGTTTTTCTCTATTCGTTTACGTTTTTAATAATTCCCATTCCGAAGCGGCGATCCATCAAAAACAAAATCAAATTTTGGACAAACAGTTTATTATATTGTTATAACTTCATAAGTACCTACCTATTTAATAAAGTTTAGACGGGAGGTGTAGACGACCAATAATGCGGCCACCCATGTACCACTCCACTCAGTTCATCTAAACTTTAAACACTTAAACTACATAAACTCAAAAGTTAATAGTTCAAATTCAATTGTTATGTATCAAAGTACACCAAAAATGTATTTCAAATGTTTAANACACTCAATGAATATAATATGCAAAAACATAAAAACTTGGACTTAAATTATTACTTTAACACTATGTACCGGAATATTATATTATACACTAAAAAACTACATAAACTCAAAAGTTAATAGTTCAAATTCAATTGTTATGTATCAAAGTACACCAAAAATGTATTTCAAATGTTTAAAAAAAAAAAACAATTTGACATAAAAAAAACTGTAGTTTTCAACTGCTTAAAGGTATGTAAAAAAATATTTACAAAAAAGCTTATATTTTTTAAAATAACTTGTGTCTTACATTAAACGGATCACCCAGTATACAGTGTTGTACAGCGGCAATAATATTACGACGAGCATTGTACACATTATTATAATATTATGCGCGTTATACAATCGATAAACGCGCCCCTACCGAACTGAAAATAATATTCCTATTGTTATTTATAATAATATTATGTAGGGTAGGTATAGGGCGAATCGTTATTATTATTATTGTTAAATATCATTCGCCTATAGCAGTGGCGTCATTTGCGGTATGCAAGGGTGCGTGCATTTGCATTCCATGCTCTTATTATATTTTACAGATTTGTTGTTAAAATGTATAAACGCTTTTTCAACCGAAATTATAAAACATTTCTGTGGTTTTGGACATTTTTAATTGATAAAAGTAGTATTTTTTTTACATTTTCTTTTCTGCTAAACTGTATAAATATTTTTGTTGGACATTTTATGTATAGGAATACCAGAATAATAACTATCTTAAATTATCTTTTGAATTTACTTATGCTAAATCATTTTTTAATTGAAAACGTACAATAATCTTTTAGCATTAAGTTCCTACTCGTTTTCACTTGTTAAAAAAAAAAAGGTTTAAAAATTCGTGATATCAAATAATATTTTTTAAATCTGAAAAAGTACCTATTTTGAGATTGACTCTTTACTGTGGTTGGCTTATATTATACAATTTTTTTGCGTTCCATTAGGTAGTTGGTGTATTATTACACATAAGGAATTCCCGCTGTGAAGAATCGTTTTTTTCCCATTTTATTTCGTGTACTACAGTATCAATCCCAAAATAGCATTTTCTCGGCGGAAAAATCGACTTACCGCCGCACCTTTGCCGGTTTTTATCGTTCTCGTTATTCTATATAGGCAGGTCGTATTATAACGAACGACCGCGCTCGCCCGCCGACGACGATCGTGTCCGACATTGATTTTAAATTATATTTTATATTACATATACGATGCGTGCCTATACCTATACATATATATATATTTATAATATGGATGTTGAGCATAATAACGTTTTATTATTTAATCGATGACGCGCGATATCGCGCCGACGACAATAAACGCAGCGGCGGAGACAATGGTCGCGAGAACCCTGCCCAGCGGGGAGATTCGCCGCCGCCGCCGCCGCCGCCGNAAATTAAAATATTATATGCAAAAATAATCAACCAACATCAAAATATTATGCAAATAACAATTTTTTTTAACATAAACATTCATACAAAAATAGAAAAAAAAACATTTTTGTAAATGTAAATTATGTTAAAATTGTTTGAGACAATATTTAGACAAATCGAAATATTATATCATCAAAAGATAATTCACTATCGTTCTTATTATGCGTGATTTTAGTTTAAGATTATACAAAAACTAATAGGAATGTAATTATTCAACAACTAAAGTATTTTAATGGAAAATTATACATTTTTGTGATTTCTTATTATCATTGATTTTAAATACTATTCGCTAGTACCTATGTATACTAATTCATAATTGTATCTATAATCAAAGTTATTATCTATCACGATTTAACAATTAAAATTTTAGTTTGTGTCCTGTATGGTTTTAATTATTAAAAAACAACAATATTTTGCATAAATTATATTATTATTATTATATTATATTTTATTCTTCTTTTCTATTTATTTTAGAATATATTACTGACTACCTCTCTTATACATTTCCTTTTGGTAGTTGGACAATTGCTGGACTACAATAAAAATGTATAAGAAAGGTATAAAAATAAATACAGAACACTTGGCACACATGCATTAATATACATTATACATATGACCGTTTACATTTTATTTTTGATAGGTCAAAGCAGAAGGCGTTTTACAACAAATAGGTGCTATTGTACACCCTGCACTTCCTCAAATAAAAAACCTGCTGCATAGTGCATACACTCAATGAATATAATATGCAAAAACATAAAAACTTGGACTTAAATTATTACTTTAACACTATGTACCGCCGTACCGGAATATTATATTATACACTAAAAATGTGTCAAGTCTCAAGTATGATTATATGAAAATATGCAATTCAATGTTTATAGTTAATAATAATAAACGGCATGGCGATGAGTGTCAAGTCCCTGAATAATATTTTTTAAATTACAACAAAATAACAAAAATCGTTACTTTACATGTGAATAGTACTAGTTCATCATAATACAATTTGAATTTCATACTGTCATAAAAATAAATGTGGCTTCACACTAAACTCAGTTTTTAATTCTAAGAAGAACAATTTATAACTTATAAAAAACCTTCATACTTTTTATGTACATAAATATTAGTTCTGAATTAATACTTTTAGATGAAAACATAAAATACAAAATTATTTTTAACTAAACATTTTTAGTTTGCTTTTTTTCCAAAAATACCTTATTGTCGATTAGCAACGATTATTCAATTTCGTTATCGACAGTAACGGTAAATATTTGACAAACAATTCAAATATATTTCTGGAAAAATATTTTTTTTTTATAGAAACGTTAGTAATTGAAATACTTTTTGAATGTATTTGTATTTGTATTTAAAAACTTATTAGGAAAGGTATTCAAATAACTACATTAATATTTTTAGCTGAATTATTTAAATACCTACTAACTATTTGAATGGAATTTTTACTTTTGAACACCCAAATTCAATTTTTTACCAGTGACAGAATGGTAATCCTAACCTATAGGATTATAGGAGTTGAAAATTAAAGAGTTTTACTTTAAGTATATTCAGACACACATCATAATCGGTAAGACCTGCAATTTATTCATTGCACCTCTCGGAATATAAAACAATTAAATAGGTGTCTACTTTAGAGTGAAATAACAATTATTGTATTTATTGGGAACTTTTATAGATTTTCTAACAAGTTAAAGAATAGAATTTTAGAAACAATATTGCGTATAATATCAATGAAATTAGTTCCATTTGAAACGCTGTCATTTTAAACCTTCATGATTATAATACTACGCGCGGTATACCTATGATATACGCTAGGCATATTTTTTAAAATATATCTCACACTTAAAACCTATTCAACGTGTCACCTTATACAAAGACACACTAAACGCATATTAGTATGTCTTGTACAAGTTTATTGTTTTTTTTGTGAAACTCACAACTCATACTCTGCGAGCGTGCTAAATGTCCGATTGCTGAATGTATTTCAACACTTATACTCGATAAACTATAATTCCGTGTACGATTTAAAAAGGTGTCCTAAATTTCTTAATTTTAGAAATTTAGAAATTTATTTCTATAAATCGAAATCGTTTTTATTATTGTTTACAGCTTCGATTTGCATAGTTATTTGCCTAAATTAAGTAAGACATACGAAATGTACATATATATTTTTAAATATCACTGCGTGGTATAAATATTTTTTTTGGTTTTTCTTCGGGAATAGAAGCACGTAAATTCTTTATTGGCAGGATTTCTTGTAGATTGGGTGAATCCGAGGAAAATTTCTTTTCTATTCGTTGCAATTCGCGTAGGAGTGTTTCAATGTTTCAATATGTTGCAATATTTACACACGTATACGTACTATAATATAGAGGTGCAAGCAAGTCCCTTTATCATCGTACGTGGTTGATATTCGCATGTGACGTATCTTTATTATTGATCATATTGCGTATAAATTCATCTCGTATGTTATATATTTGTGGGAGGTATAATTTTGAGCAAGACGTAATTTGGTTACATATTCGACGGAGTTTATATTTATTGTTGTCTGTCCACCAGTCCCAGATTTCAGCGGACAGATTTCGAAAAACCCTCATCGAATTTAAACCGTTGTGGTTTTTGAGTACAAGAATAAATAAGTTATATAATTATATAGGTAGACTAAACTAGAAGATAAAAACCAAAAATCTCTACACGATAAAAAAAAAATACTAAACAATATAAGTATCATAGGTATAACTATATAACTCGCCTTCTAACCCATAAGAACATAATTTGGAAAGCTTGGCAAGCCAAATGAGCTTCTCCCCCTCCCCCATCGCCATCCTATCTCCACACTTTGCACATGGCACCACGGTATACCTACTATATATTATAGGTATATATATATAATATGTCCAATACTGTTACCACACAACCACGGTTTATTGCACTTCCCCTTCATCGACGTACTATATTGTCAAGTTCTCACGTCTGTGGATCGGCCATAACCTGCTCCCTTCTTATTCTTATTTACTATATCTCAAATCATCCCCCTTGTGCAAAGAGCATGCAGTCTGGAGCAGAGGAAAGCGTCACAATAAAACCCCCTGCACATCCTACTACTTATTGACTGACTGTTCCTCCCTCTCTGCAGACTCAAGAATCTTACTTTTTTCCTTCTTCCCCTACCTCGCGAGTTTACCTCACCTGACCATAATATAATCTCTTAAATTATCGATTTTCTCCCTATCATTATTATTTCATCTTTAATTTAATTTATCATAAATTATGGTTTTCTAGTTTTAATATTAGGTACATAATAAACATTTTCATACATTTATCTTTTCTTTGTTTTTTTTTTTCATCTCAAATACTAAGTAGGTATATAGTAGGTACCTAATATACAAATTATTTACTCTTCTGCAGCAGTAGATTCGTGTTCACTATTATTATTTTATTTTATTTGTTCTATTATCCCTTTTATCATAATTGATGTGTTACAATATTTTTTTTATGAAATCACTTAAGTTAGGTTAATTATATCTGTTCGTTGTTACCCGCCAACTGCGAAGCCTGGTCGCAAATTAATGATAAGCTAGATTTTACTCGTTAAATTTATAGTTTATATTATTCGTATACTCATTGAAAGCTGAAAATTACAACTTTACTTGATCTTTTACTTATAATTTAAATGAATATCAGTAATTTTTCTTAAAAATATATTATCATAATTTTCAAACAAAGAATTAATGTTAATAAATAACAAATGTATAATTTAATTAAATGTAAAAGATACCTGTAATATAACTTTGTTTTTATTATCTGTTAAGAATAAATCAGCTTTTACTGTGATTTGTAGATTCTAGGTTGTACACATGTGAACGGTTTTTAGTAAAACTCCAAATTAAATTCTGACTATGAAGCCATTGCGATGACTTTAAAATATCTGCACACATAAACAAGTTCAAGTAACATTATATTTTTACACAAAGCTCCTTCAAATTCATAAATATTAAACAATTCGATTTAATACTCGTATTTCAAACCATATATTATATTGTGTAATTATTTCAATTGAAATTGGTACTTATAAACCTTCGAAATCGCAATAACGACAGATAATATGATAATGTCTTACATTAATATAATCACTCTGTATAATAAGTATAACAATAATACATTATAGATACACAATTTATATTACTACCATTATACGTAATACTATACGTGCGTTTTTGAGTATTTCGATATTATTATACAACGCTTAGGGAGCAGTTATATAAATGTACAAAACTTTTCAACGACATGTGCACATTTTTCAACAACAAGGACGGTTCAGGCCTCTCCAATCTACATTTAGGTATACATAAAATGTTCAGTATATACATAAAATAATAATATGTACCTATATTATATATTATTATGTATAAGGTGATTCATTTCTGAATATAATATTATCTACACTCATTATTTCTCGAAATTTTTTAACTTTTTTGGAGATATTATTTTCACACACGATCTTATGTCATTGCAAAAGAACGACATAGTACGATTTTTTTTTGTCATCATCTCCTTTTTTTAAAAAGTTTTATGCACCTTTTTGAATTGAAACGCAGCAACGTATAAACGACTACATGATTTTTATTTCAAACTCTGAAACAGAATATTTTTCCTTATTTCTCCTGAAGATTATAAGTAATTAATTAATTATGACTTATAAGTATTTAAAGTATTTAAAGTTAAGACAATTGAAGTAATGGATCAAGATTTTTCGGTGACCTTTGCGTGCCACTCTGTCCAGCTCTTGCGAAACTTTAAACATAATAAAATATTATCTTGGGAATTACTAGTTATCAGGATGCACTTCTTGCACTTCTATTTTTTTCTGTGGTGGTCGCAAAATATTCTAGATAAGATAAACATTCTTTTCATGTAACGGTTAAATTTAATTCAGTTTATTTTTGCATATTTGGTTATATTTTTACATAAAATGCATATAATTTCACGAATTCAATCATTTTTAACAATATTATTAAAATATTTGTTAATTTTTTTTTCTGTTGCCTGCTAACATATTATAGCGGCACATACTTTTGATAAATTTAAACACTGTCTTCACTCGATTTTTACCTACATCATTTTAGTTGCGTATTTTACAGAATTTTATCTAATCTGCAATATGGAATAAGTCCCGAAACATAAAAACTAACAATAAATAAAATATTTATACCTTTTAACTATATTTAATCATCCATTTTAGTTCACATAATTATTAAATAAATATTTTCAACATTTTTAATGCAATAAGTTCTGAACTCTACAATAATTAAATACTATTTAGAAATTTGATTTTCATGTATAGAAATACTCTGAAAATTATTTTCTGTTTCTGTATATGAAATTAAAAATAAATGTGATGGTCATTCGAAAAAGAAAAAAAAATATAAGAATAAAAATAATTGTAATAAATTTAATTGTTGGTATCAATAATGCTGTTTGACTATAACATTAAAGTCACCTAACTAAGAAAAAAAATATTTTCAATACAATTTAAACATTTTAAAGTAACGGTTATAGGCACTTGGACCACCGTTTATACTACCTGTATACCGAAAAACCTCGTTAGAAAAATTGTAAGACTGACATAATAACGTTATAATAATCGAATTATGTTATACAAAAGCCTCTGTGCAGGATTTTGCTATTACGTTGCAGTGTACTACTTTTCACTGATTTTTCGATTCGTTTACTTAATTTTTTTAAATCTTACAAAATAATACTATGATTTCGTAGCTGCTTGATCTTTTTATAACTACGCTTACCAACAACAACAACAACTATTAAAACAGTATTATTTTCAGAGAGACCCGATAAAAGAAAAATGAAAAATATTGATACTTTACCTAGGTAGTTAAACGAATGAAAAAAGTTATGAAAATCATAAGTATAATAAATATTTTATGATTTATACTTATGTCTAAAAATTCCAAAAAAAAAATTGTTTTGAATAAAGTTAGGTATTGTGTTTTGAATTGATTTGTCTTTTGAAGTCATTTAATCCAAAAAATTATGATGGTTAAAAGGTTAAACTACTCGACTTAAATAACCGCTTTAACATCAACGTTTTTCTAAAAATTAGATCTAAGTGAATTGACCGTTTTACATTTCCAAAAAAAAAATTGAATATTTTCTGTAATAAAACCTAAAATTAAAAATGTCGTTAGTTGCAATGTTAGGTAACAGCGTCTATAGTCTACAGAAAATAATTTTATTTTAAATATTGGACAAAAGTGATTTCTTTTGTCAGGTCAATCCATTACACCTTGTACCTATATGTATACTTAAACCTATATACGTAAAGTCTACATTCCTACGCACAAAATAATATTACTCTTTGTTGGTTCAACAAACTAATAGTAGAGGCAGCGAATGCAACGTTTTATGACCTTTTATGAAAACTATATTAAAACATAAAAGAAAATCTATAATTCTATACGCGTTATCAGTTGTAGTAATAGTTATTTATTATGGCGGATAAACCTACCTGGAAAATTAAAAAGTACCTTTACGAACTCTCTCAGATACCCATTGGATTTCAATAGAAGTTTTCACCATAGGTATTTATTTATAGAAAAACTATAAGTATAACAAATTTACTAATCTATATCAATTGCTGACCCATATTTTAGATTTTGAGTGGAACCATAGTTTATTGGCATTACTATATGATGTAAATAGATGGTTTTTTGTGTGTCCCAAAATAATTTTTTTTGTAGTAAAATGCTCTGCAAGGAAAAAAAATACTATTAAATTATAACTGTTATAGCATGGAAAATGTTCGTTCGCTATTTTTAATAGTATGCTGGTTCATGTTTGCTTTGATATTAGAGTGAACTGATCTTTCATCAAACTTTTAGATGAGAAAATTATCCGCCGATTTTTTGACATTTTAATTTTCAAACCAGATATGGCTATGTTGAAAATTAAAATATCGAATAAAAGACGACTCTTAAGCACAGATAATGTTTTTATCTAAAAGTTTAGGTCAATTCGCTCTAATATTTAACCTAACCTATGTCGTATATATGTGTATAAGACGCAGACAACAAAAACAAAATTAGAGGTCTCTTAAGATCTAATATTTTTTATAAAATATTATGCACTATTGCCCGTATGAAAATGTAGTCATAGCTTGTACCTCCATTCATGGGCGTGTCTACGGTGGCAGCCTAGAATGCTTGGGCTGCAACTGCAATTTTCGAAAGTCACCGATCAACCGAGTTTTAAGTCAACAGATAGGTTACAACTTTTATTTAAAAAAAATGTCTTTTATGCATTGTTATAATTGTTATTTATCCATAAAGATTTGTGTTCCCGACTTCGGAAAGACCTATACTATGAAGACTTGAGACAGACGACGGTCTGGTCCGCATAATCTATTGTTGGATATTATATTATTGTGATGTTATTTGTTTTGATTTGTAGCTTGGTCGTGTAATCCTACAGGACTGTAGATGAATAATATTTTTGTAGTTTAATTTAATCTCTAAAAGGTACTGCAAGTATACTGTAGATTATTAATGGTAAATAGATAATTTAGACTTTCTTCAAAAAATTATATTAATATTTCATTGGTATGGGGGAGGGGGCTTTAAAAAAATATGGCCTTTGGTTTATAGGGTTTTTTTGGTTCATTAAGGTAGCTCCGGTTATTAGCTAGGCTGCCGCTGCTGCTGCGAATGAAGTCTAGTCACGCCTATGCCTCCATTGTATATTATTGTCTATGATTTAACGACAGCATACAAACGCAGCCAGTGGCGAAACGAACATGGTCTTTGATGAGCAGTTGCTTCTCGATTTTTTTAAATATTTATTGGCGGGTGGGTGCTCAATATGAATGTAAAAAACAATTACTAAATAATAATTATCGTAGGCAAATAGTAATGGTAATGCTAATAGTACCATTAGTACCTACTCGTGTTCATTATAAATCGTTGGTACAGGAAGGTGGGTGGGTTCTGGGTCATTTTGAGGTTGCTTAGGGGTTATTTTAGGTTCGTTTCGCCTCTGAACGCAGCTCACCATCTTAGCTGTTACGATGAACACATATTATCATATTAATATTAATAATAATTATTACATTGTTGTGAATATTATTTTGTTATCATCAACTTCACAGCCTTAAATACTTAACAGGTATAGGGAAACAAAAAAATCTAAACTTTATACTTATACCTTTATACTATGGTTTTCGCTCGACCTTGGTAGACGATAAACTGTAATCGCAGTTACATTTTATGGCACATACCTACCTAAGTTATTGAAAAAAATGTTCAGTTGTCGTACTACATAATCGACTCAATAATAATAAGAGTCCCCTTCATTCACCGGGGATTTTCCAAGAGTGTTGAATACTGCAGTGACTAATTTATTAATGATTGCATAATGTATATGCGTTAAAATAATTCTGAACAATTCTGAAATATTTATTATTTATACTTTTTTTTTTTATTGATCTTATAGTTACATATGCTACTAGGTCATTAAATATTTATTTACATTTTATTTACATATGGTTTACATTATAGTTTGTAATGCTTATATATATTAGGTTGTATAGCTCGATTTTTTTTAAGAAGTTGATGATGTTAATATTTGATTGGTGGTTGGGTTGTGTCGCTTCTCCCAATTGTAGATGTGGTAAGTGGTGTTTGTTTCTTCAGTCTTCTAACTTAAGTCGTTAGAATATTTGAACTAATTAGGTAAATATTATAATATTATATTCTAGGCACAAACTGAATGTGACTTTTCTTGTTTGTTGAGTTTGTAAAATCCGATGACCGCTCTGGTCAAGGAGGGGGGGAGGGGGTGAAGCCCACCTCGGTGCTCTCCATACGTATTTCAATGCTAAATATAAATAATGCATCTACAGAGCAGAATTCTGTACTCGCAGGCGTCTTTGAAGAAAAAAATAATATTATCTTATAACTGTCTAGTTGGCGTTTAATAAACAATATTATAATAGACTAGTATAACCTAGCCTAACCTATAGAGTTAAAAATTTATAAATTATTGTCGTTATTTATAATAATTTTATGTTTTAGACATAATGATAATATTATTATTTATCAATGAAGGTAAGTGGGTAACGCACTGCTGTACGTTAAGTGTCTAGGAAATTACTGTGATAGGTGTGTAAATTTGCATTCAATGATATCAAATCATTGTATACGAAAAACGATTTTGAGTGAAGACGGTCTGTCAGCCTGTCCGCCAGTATATTTGATGATACTAAAGTAATTAATTTTTTTATTACTTATTAGGCATTAGTTCTACAGTAGGTTAAATTCATTGGAAAATGTCATTGTGTGAATAAAATAATATAATGAATATTGATTTATACTCTAAAAATTTCTTATACCTACGATTTTAGGAATAATATTTTAAAACTACAACAAAATTACTAAAATCGTTATATATTGTATAAATATATATTATACATCGTATATATTGTAATTTTAATCAAATATGAACTTAAAATGTCTGTAAATAATAAATGTGTTTATATGTATTTTTTTAGATTTTTGAACTATTTATGAGATATGTTGTTTTAATTTTTAAATTTTCAATTCTTAGCTATGAAATTTAAAATGTTATAATTTTTAATGAATTTTAACTTCAGATGCTGATAAAAAATTATTGTGAATTTAAACTCAACTTTTATTTTTAATATCCACTAACAAAAACTTACCAAGAACGTTGTATGAAAATGTTGTATTTAAATTCATCAAAAAGACACAATATTTCGAAAATTGTATGGTGCATAGAAATTGTTTAAATGAACATTACTTGAAAGTTTCATTTATATACATACATTTTTTTAGAGTTACACTATACAACAAAATCAACTTTTTTGAAACTGGTTTTGAGTAAAACTAAGCAGTGTTGGCCCCCTCATGGAAAAATGTCAAGTTACAAGCCTGCGACACAACTCCATATTAGTAAACTGGTGAAGATATGAGTTGAAAGCTATACGCATTTCAATATGAATAAACCTTACACAGTCTCAATTTATTAATTTTTCTGTTTAATTTGTTTAATTTATTAGTTAATAGTTTCATTATACCTAAATCATACTTTTATTTTTAGTAGGCGTTTCTGAAGACTGAAAATGACGTTAACCAATACATATTTTTAATAATACCTACTCTCAAACTCTTGGCTGTCTGGGAATTCTCAATATAATAATATCTACATAATAAAAAGTTTTTCTATTAAAAAAAAGCATAAGTTTGTTGATATGTTAACAAAAGGACAAATTTCTGTTTTTTCTTCAAATTTATATTTTAATGTAATTTTACTCTCAGTATAAATGTTATCTCATCCAAGCTTTTTTATTTTGCTCATAGAAGAAAACCTTCTTACGATTGATGATAATATATGTAAATAATAATATCAGAGAGACTTAAAGAAAGATTTAAATAAAATATAATTTATTTTAGATGTTCCAAAACAATTTTTTGTCTTACCATGTCGTACCCACAAGAGAGTTTTTTGTCATATTATGTTTATTTTAAAAATATAAGGTACCTAATACGAATTAAAAATTTGAGATAACAATACTTTTTTTTTTACCTAGTATTTTTAAGTCATGATGTCTTCTGAAAACCAATTCACGGCTTCACAACACGTTTTTCATTGTACTATTTTTTAAACCGAAGGAAATACATTTTTGAGTATACATGAAATATGTTTGTGCATGTTGTACAATTTTTAAGTTATTTTTTCCTTTTTCTTTAGAGAATTGTTGAACACATTCAAATTCAAACGCAGACTGTGCGATGATAACTGTGCCATTATAATTATACTGTACTGAACGTGTACATAATTATAATTATTAACTGCCATCGATAAAATGCAGGGACTATCCTGAATAACTACTAACCAGAATGTGTGCATTTAATTTATGTAAAAAAAAGTACGTTTATAAATTATTTTCTCTTGTCTACATTGATTTATTCTAGTTAGTAGTTGACAATTCATTATTATTAATAGTATGAAATTCTAACGATATCGAAACGACGTAATGATTTCCGTGCAATGTTCGTTATAACTTAACCTACATGCCGTATTGTCGTCTATAAATAATAAATAAATATATTGTGTATAATATGTGTCCCTGCATCTTGAGAACATCTGGAAAATGTCCTTGGACTATTGTTAAAATATTCGGTAAAATCGATGTACAGGGTGATCATTGAAACCTCAAAGCAGCCAAATATCACTTATTTTTTCGACAAATATTCAAAGTTTTTGCCTTACACATTTTTATAATACCTACTTGATGTACCAAATTATTTAAATTATTTAAATTGTCATAATTATTTTAATTATTCATTGTTATATTTCATAATTTGTATAATATTTAAATGGCATTTTGCTTTAGTTTGTTATAAATCAGTGTCCGGTTTTGATTTTTGTCAAGAATAGGATACTCCTTCTGAATAAATAAAATTAGAAACACATTCATACAGGTAATCAGGTAGGTTACTGCTCTCAAATCACTGCAATTCCACTAACTGTAGATTATTTCTAATATAAGTATAATAATTTGTAATAGGTCGATGTTAGACCATATTATTTTAAATTGATGCCTTGAAAATATTACCTTTGAGGACTTAAATGTATACAATTTTGTAAATCAAAAATTTGTAGTTATTACAAGTATGAGAGAAGTTATTTTAATAGAGAACTATTTTTTTATTTAAACGGAAAGACAAGTCCATATCTGCTGTACTTATAGAAGATTTCGAGTTTATTTTGTGTGTGTCAACCTTTACTTCTAAGAATATTACTTATATTATTTATTTATACTTTTATTACAGCAGATTTAACTAATTTTTGCAAGAACAACAATACTACAATATAAAGTTAATATTTAACTACAATATAATTTTGGAAATGTTTGGATCTTGAAGAACTTTGTCAACATTTGAACTTCAAAAGTTTATAAAAAAAATGTGTTTATAATATATTTTCAATGTTTTTTATAACTTATAAAGTATAAAACTTTTTAGAAATCTTGTATAAAATGCAAAATTGTGCAAATATAGATAATGGTGGTAGTTAAAGTAATAGGTAGTGGCCTGTTTCGTGTCTCGCAATTAGCATTTTTTTTTAATTACAACAAAAGAGCAAAAATCGATTGAGAAGATTCGTTATTTTACGATTTAATATCCAATTTCATCTAAATTTGATATTTAAACACCGGAGCAGAACTAATATAGCTTCTACTACAGCCATTATAAATGTGTTAAAATTATAGTGTTTACCTAATGGCACATAGGGCGTAGGCTACACATTACCTGGAAGATATTTTGGTACGGAAATTAGCATTAAACTAATATCCATGTAAAAAAAAATAATAATAAATAGTTGAAAGAAAAACTGTATAATGAAATATAAGATTATTGTGAATATATTTTAATAACATTTTCTTAGATGTTTTTTCAGCTCAAAAGTTTTTATTTATCATACAACGAACCACTTTTAATTGTTCGTAGACAAATCACATACTGCAATTGCGTAATCGCTATTATTAGATATGTTATTATTTTATAGTGCTTTTATTTATTGGGGCCACACAAATACACACAATACAACTATATATAAAAATCTTTAACATATTATATATTGGTAGGTGTGCATTGGCGTTTTAATTAACGATGATTGTTGTTAAAAATGCAAGTGAATTGTTTAGGTATTAGTCATATTATACTCATTAGATAAATTATGTATCATTACTCATTAGGCACCTAATAAGTAGTAAGTAGTACCTACCTATTTGTAATTCTTAAACCTTTACCTATTAAAACGATAAAATTTAAATTAATTTTTTTCTTAATATAAATTAATTTTGCTTCGTAATAATCATGGTTTTTGTAGAGAATAAAATTATGATTGGAAATTAGTATTAAAAATTAAATAGGTATTTAATAATGCGATATATTACATGTTCCGTAGTGAAATGTCAATGTTTTGAATGCATTATTTCTAGATTTCAATGGGAATCAAAATAATATAAGTATATGATATATATAAATATAAATGTATATACGTTTCCATAGATTTCAATCTCACTCAAGCACATCAACAATGCCTGATAATCCAGTTTGACATTTAAAAACATGTCGGAGTCTTAAACAATTAACCTAAACTCTAAATAATTAATAACTGCTGTTAGTAGAGTTCTACGATACCATGGGATGGTCACCATTTATGTTATGTGCACTTACTTTTATCGTTTTTTTTTATTATTGTGCACTGGAATGGATTGGAAATATTCAATTAGGTTGAACCACTAGAACCTAAAATGTGCCTATGTAACAAGAGTTTTTTTTAACTAAGTTAAGTTTGATATTTTTCCATTAAACTTCATAGTAAGTAAGTACCATATTTTACAAGTTAAACAAAAATAAGAGTAACTTATAACTTAACTTTCATTTTCCATGTATATTTTACTATTAAAAAAATTGCGCAACCTCCAGTTGATGTGCGCCGAAACAAAATAGAATTGCGCGTCTGTCGAGCATTATAATAATACGTATATGAATACATTATATTTCGTATGTATATCATAAAGCCTAAAAGTATACGTTGGCGTTATGAGTTTAGAAAATGTTACAATACTTGATAAACATTCAATAGTATAGTTTCCCATGAAATAAAATATATATGTGGCGGAATACATTGGAATAAGCAAAAATTATTCAATGTCACATAACCGTTGACATTTCAAAATTCTATGACAGCGTAGAGGACAATGAAAATTATTTTGCATCCTTTTGCATGCATAATATTATTTTAATGTATATATAACATTATTGTTAAATCTATTGTTGCAAAAAACATGAAGATGGAAGAAAATTAGATAATATTAATATCATATATTATATTAAGCTAAGCGAAAGCTTATTTATATTTATGATCTAAATAATACATGTAAAATCGAATTCTTATACATATTTAAATATTATAACAAGATAACAATATATTCTTTTAAGAAAAATGGCAATAACAAATAAATATAATGGTATATTAGATATATATATGTGGCCAACGTATAACCTTTGAGTATATTATACCTTTATGGGTTTTGTGTCTTTTCGATTACATCTTAAGATAATCTTTCTAATATGTCTATACAATTACGTCACGTCAATCAAAAAGTAATATATTATAATTTCAATTTATTCATCTGCTTAAATATACAAACGTTGTACCCAGTGATTGATCAACCTGAAACAATAATA
The DNA here is from genome assembly GCF_001856785.1 of Myzus persicae. NCBI lineage: Eukaryota > Metazoa > Arthropoda > Insecta > Hemiptera > Aphididae > Myzus > Myzus persicae. The sequence goes on from NW_019104267.1 coordinate 396,413, forward strand.
AATGGTACGAATCATATTTTAAAGTTAGCTATTTTAAGTTTAGTCAGACATCTAGTTTTTCGTGAAACATTCTCTTAAGTCTTAAACATATTGTACCGCTGTATCAGAAATTTTTAACATTTTTCAATTCAATTTTGTAAAATTCAATTTTTTAATCGGTTACTTTAGATACCTATTTATGGTGGCCATTCAAGTACAAAACAATTTTTTTTAAAATTTTGATGTAGAGTACATTGTAATTTTAAGAGTCATTAAGTTATTAATTTTTATAATATTTTAATATTTTTTATTTCCATTGTTAAGTAGTTTACATGGCTTAGAACTAACGTTTTTTTATTAGTAATAACCACATTATTTAGTATGTAGACGAGAGAATGCATAGAAGGGTGAAAAGGTCTATTGCATATGATAATATTACCATATTATTGTACAAAGATTCTTATTATCTAAGCATTGAACTTTTATGATATAATTAATAACTATTTGATTATTAATAATTTGATTTATCTATCTATAAAAGAACGGCAGAAATAGTTAAACTTTTAAAATGTTATATTAAAAAAATACTATTTATTTATTAAAACATCCGTTACCAGGTTAAGCTTCCAATTCCCTTGCAGACGGGCATAAAGAATTATTTATCATGACTAGATTCATATTTAAGTAATTTTGCTAGGTGCTTACACAGAAAAAAAATATTAAGGAAGTATTAATCATAACTAGGGCTAGAATTTATAATGTTATGCAATATAAAATAATTTTATGAGATAAAATTTAAATTAAATTTACAACGACTTAGCCATTATTTTATGAAATGATAATAACATTTAAGTGAAAGAGAAGGTTTTTAAAAAGTCAAACGAAATCCCTGTTTTTACGAAATTTTATTAAAGTCATTACGACTTAGTAGCGTAATATGTCGTGACACCTAGCTTTTTACTACACTTTCGTTTAAATACACCATGGAACATTTATTTTTCGTATGTATAGTCTATGTACGCTTCAATAATATACAATAATATACCTTTACTTAAAATATGAAGTAAGAGCGAAATAAAAAAATTGTTATGTGTTTGTGAATATGATTCAATTTGTTGACATTACTTGCTAAATTTATTAAAGGACACTGCAAAACAAACCGAACATTGCGCATATAAATCCAATAATGACATATAACCAGTATAAATCATAAATAAAAAGTTATAGTACTTGAGTATAAGACCTAAACATGTTTTCCTGTAACATTTCATGGGGGTGGGGAGGGGGTTATAGAGTTGTAGATCTCTTCAAGAAAAAGTCGAATAACAGAATATTACTCGGACGTAATAAATTAAGGAAAACATGGTGCAGTCGGTAAATCGTATGTAAAACCATTATCAAGGATAATATTATTACAATGATTAGTACCTATAGGTACATGCAGTTTAATAACAACTCAACAATTATTATAATCGAGATCGAATTTCGTTTTAAATTCTTCAACATTTTCAATAAATGAAATTATCAGCTTGACAAATTGAGTAAAAAAAAAATCCTCGTATAATTGGTTTGCTATTATATTAGCACCGCTCATAAGAGTCCTCGAAGTCTGTGTGTGGTTGGAAAAAAAATGTCGACTGTCAGAAAACTATTCAAACGGACGAGGGATTTAAGGAAAAACGGCAGTCGTCGGTGAATCGTCCTGTATACTGCAGCACAGCCATTATTATTATGGCGCTGCAGAAAACACTCGGTTCGCCGATGGCGCGGAATCTAAGGCGGACGATGAGCAGACGAAACGCGCCGGTCGGGATCTATTCACATAATTATATTGAATAGACGGTGTTTCATAGGTACCTCTCTTACACGGCAATATAATAGAATATAATATACAAACAGGACAGGCGGCGGCGGCGGCGGGGAAAGAATGTTTTTTTTTTTTTTTTTTAACTCATTCGGCGAAATAATCAGTATCACGTCCGTCTGCAGCTATGTCGTCGGGACTCTCGAATAATGTATAATATACGCATATAATGGTATATACATCGTCTCGTTGTATAGGTATTTCGTGTGCGTAGAGGATAGCGACGAATAATACAGCTGTGCGTGGTATATAATATACTACTTAGGTATATAATATATACATATAGGCATGTGCACAACTAGGAGTAGACCAAATATACAGGGTGATTCACCGACCCGACCGGGTGAGCCAGTGCAATTTTTTCCAACGCAGCTCACAAATTCTGATCCCTGGGATTTTTGAATAATACGGATGAAATAATACCATATTTTCAAGTTCTCGAATTTTTCTCGCTATATTATCTACTTGAGCGTAGGTTCCCGCGTGCTGATACAACTTGAATACAATGAAAGTGCCCCTTTTGACTGCACGTAATTTAACAGATAATTTTTTTTGAAATGTTGATTTACCTTCGAAGGTAAACATTCGAAGTTGAAACAGTCATTAAAATGATTTAAGTATTGCGAATTTTGATTCTGGGTTAACATTTTACGGAAAATTAAACTATCCGCTTAAAAGAGATGATTGCGTATCTCTACGGTACACTCTTTCAGCAGTACAATACATCTGAAGAACTTGAAAACACGGTCTTTAACAGTAATATATTTAAAAATACCAAAATCAGATTTAGAACAACTGCGCATCATTAAATGAAAAAAATTGGGTGAGCATGGGCGGTGGATCACCCTGTATACTCTGAGCGCATATTACTATTATTATAGTGAAGCTCCGAGGATGGAAACGAACAAAAAAAAAAAAAAAACAACACATAATGTAAAAACTATGGAAAAACAGTCTCAGCGAGCGCGTCCATGTGTTTTGGGCGTATAATATAATAGTAATAATATGTAACGTTCTAGGTGGCGGTGCGGTGCGCGGGAAGTCGTGGTGCAGCATTTCGCCGACAATAGTAGACAACAATAGTTGTAGACCGGTTGAAAGAATAAAAAACGAACTAAAACCCGAAATAATGTCTAGCATTTTGAAATTTAAAGGTCACCTAGGTGGTATGGAAATTCACTCTTGTTTTTTTTTTTTATTATTTATTTAATTTTTTTTTTTTGCTTTACAACTAACAATTTATTTATATACACACATATATATATTATATATAACCGAATCACGTAGGGACTTTATTATGGCAATTATAACATCGTCGTGGTGCAGCTGCTGTGCATGTTACTCCGACTTGTTTATAATGATATAATTGAACGCGGTAGGTAGTTAATGGATGGACGGTTGGTATACGAGCCCTGCAACTATATACAATAATAATAATATATGCAATTGTCGAAGTGTAATAATTATCACTTTTTCCATCTTCGATTTTGTACCTAAGATATTGTATAATATAGCATGTCAATGCTGGGCATAAACGAGTTAAAAAGCAGAGTTAATTTTAACTTTACATTTTTGCATTTAATTTTGTTTTAATTAAATTGATTTTTATCGATATTAAGTTAATTAATAACGAGTATTACTTACGATAAAATCAAAGTTACTTTTGTTGATATAAAATATTGAATAATAATTATTAAAAAAAAATGATTATTGATAATACATTATTATATACAAAATGAAAAATGTTGTTAAGTTATTTTTAAATTTACTTCTTGCTGCCATTATATTATATCCAGAGATGTTCAATAAAAATAACTTAATTTTGATAACATACGGTTATTAGTCTGAAACTACTATTCATTGGATATTTATACATTAAAAACCAATATTAACTAAATTTAAGTCGGTAAGATAATTGTTAGTTTCTTAGTTAAGATCCTTTTAAGATGATAATATCAGCATTCAGTGCTATATTTATTTTCTTTCTCTAAAATATTGAAACATTGTCAAAAATCCATGGTAAAAACACAGATTGTTCTTAGAATTACGTCAGTTTACTCTAGTTTTAAAGTTAACAACACACAGTTGGTTTTCTGAATGAAAATGAAAAAGAGAAGACAAATAGTACATTCTATTAATCTTTAATCTAACAAAGTAAAAAAAAAATATTAAACTATTAACTTATTAATATTGCTTTAATGTTTCTAACTGCAAAATCATTAACAATGTTTTTGCATTTTGCATGCACTATAGGTTTATCATAGGTTCCTTATACCTATATGGCTTGATCGCTCTCATTTGTATTAAAAAAAGACGATCAATAAATTTCGTAATGTTCATTAATAGTTTTTAAATCTATAGTTACCTATTTTGCAAAAGGCTCTGTTTATGTTTACCTAGATTATTATTTAAAAATATGTGTATGGATCCCATACAAAATACACCCATTAAGTATACATATTTTATATAGAAGTAGTTTTTTAATTTGTTTATTGTTTAATAGAAGTTTTATAATACCTTTTTTTATTTTTTTAAAATGTGATATTTTTTTTTTTATTATATAAATATTAATTATAAAACTATTACTTACAGTTATAATTATACAACGATTGTTGAATTGATATACCATTTAATTTGAATTTAGTATCTTGAACGTCAAGGATGGTATCAAGTGTGACGTGTGAACACATTTGAAATAGATTTCATTGTTCTTTATAATATTATTGTATTTATGATTATTAATAATAACGTTTTGCTGAGAAAATGTTTCATTTTTTCAAACGTCATTCATATTATTGTACTTTTTAGCTTGTATATATGATTCAATTCAAATAGACTAATATCAAATAGTGCATAAGTGTATAATATTCTTCTTGAAAACGAACAGCATACCTAGCAAAATACCTATAACTGGCCCGGCTTTCTACTTTCGAATATTATCATCGAAGTGGGTACAAGATATTATGTCCGTTATGGCTAAGTTGAAAGAATATTTCTAAGGACTGATTGTTTTCGACTGCTCCAACGGATAAATTGAATAATATAGCTAGGTACCAGCAGTAGGTACCAGCATACATCTCCACGGGTACATTTTATTGCTTTCGTAATCTTATATAATATGTAAGTATGTACACAGGGGATTTTTATTTTATGATCATGTTGATCTCGGTATTTTCGAAATGTTAAGAGATTTATTTAACATTTAATACTGGTTTTAACTACCCAAAAAGATTTTTATGAGAATGGAACATACTTTTATAGGCCTTACCTCTGTCACTCGTTAAAGACATATTTACTTTCGAGTTATATACGTACATATTATAGGCGTATATGCGGACATGCGGTCAGTGGTGCGATTAGAGTTTAAATCTCAAGAGGGTGATGCCTCTCGATATTTTCATAATCTTTATTTTTTTTAAAAGAATACGAATAACTAGAGAGTAATAGTAATGGTTACTTTAGTACAAATATTATTGTATGTGGATAACAAAAATATAAATACCTAAATACATTAATCTCAATTTATTGTACAATATGAGTCATTAATTTGACATAATATACAAGTACCTAATTAAATTCACCATTTTAATTTAAAATATGAATACTTTTAAATATTTATAGAAGGATTGTATAAGGTTTTAAGGTTAAATATTGCGTAGGTACTAAGTAGATTATTTTTTATTCTTAATATACCTATATATTTAAAAAAAAATAAAGTTTTCAGATTTGTCTCTTTTAAGTATTAGGTAATCAATACTTATAATTTACTATTATAATACCTCTTCACAAATTATTTATACGAATACATATTATATTATGCTAAAGCTATACTAATAGTTAAATACAAGATAATATAAAAATAAAACAATCCAAAATTATTTAAAATTATAAAGTAATATTTGATGGAGTTTTTTAATTTTTAATTTATGAAATCAATTGTTAAATATAATTCGTTATTGAATAATTCAACATTGTTGTCGTTGGTTACAAAGTAATTTTTTTACGCACCGTGATGATCGCTAAATATTTTTAGAAATTTGTTTTCTAAACCGACGAAAGCATATCTTAAAGTGTTCGTTATCGGGACGTCGCTCCCAAATCTCTCTTAATTTTGGCATCGTATGCGGTTGAAGTTACTATATCAAACAATAAAATACGTACGATTTATAAATAAACTATTCAAGTTGGGTACCTATGCAGTATTAACATTCGGTAACTACTATAAGTAGTTTATTTTATATATATGTATTGATGTTAATATTACGTATATAGTTAGTATTCTGATGAAATATCCTACGGGCATATTGTACGGATAAAAGTAAATATTTTAACGTAGAGTGTGCAGGACACTAGACACACACAAATTTAATATTATGTATATGTTATATTATATCGTATAATATAAAAAAAAAAAAACGTGTGAGAGAGAGCAGATTCGACGGTGTGTGGTATGGGTGACGTCTGTGGTGTAACATGAATGTTTCGATGCAATGTAAATATCGTATGCAATGCTTTGAGTGTTGAAAAAAAAAACACGGAAAGAATTCTGTGTAATATAATAGCAGTCAGTACGTCGTTCATGAGGCATTAGTGTATTACCAACGGGTGTAAATATTATATGATCATAAAATCATTATAATAATAATATGGTCCCCGCATTACCTATATGCCTATTTTATTATATCTGTTGTGTACCTATGCCTACTAATAGTCTACTAAATTGTATCGTAAACGATAAGAGGGTGACTTGTATTGTACGTTTTTTTAGTAAATGGTATTAGTGTTACACTGTTGCAGTGTTACCTATGTACGATTCAGACATTTTCAAACATCTTAAATAGATACTGTTACAGATTAGGAACCTATCTGATATTTGAGGATAGATAGGTACCATCGGTTAGTCGTAATTTATGACTTTTGTACATTATATTGTATTGATAATATACGAGTGAACATTTAAGATATATTGTTTAGTGCAATGCTAAGATATGTAAGGTACCTACCTAAACAAAGCCGGATATGACTTATTATAACGATTATTTTAGTTGATGAAGTTATACTAAACTTAAAATAAAACAATTACTTTTCCATCACTATATATATGGGTATATTTAGCTAATGTGGGGTTATAATATGTTGCCGCTTACATGAGGTATTATCAAGGGGAGTAAATATTATATTATGTTCATAAAATCATTATAATAATATGATCTCCATTAATTGTGTGTAATGTATATACCAACTTATTAATAGTCACCTACCGATAGACCATGTATTTTATATAATTGTATTATAATAATTGTAAACGACCTATTATATTATATTCGTCTATTTAGATCTTGTGTTTTAGCCAATTGTGTACATGAACCACTAAACTTTAATCTTTAAGGTAACATGCTATCGTTTATAGCTAGGAATGGACATTTATCAGTTTCACTATTTAATATTAGGTAGAGACCGACATAATAGTATAACTATAGTATACTATAAATTTAAAATAATATTTATCATATTATTACAACTTTAATTATTTTATTTAAAAATACAATTAAAAAAACACACAATAACGAACACTAATTTAAATATAATAACAATAAATTACAATTGTAACTATAATCATAACAACATAGGCGTACATAATACCAATTTATGAATGGAAGGTTACTGAAATAGCTATTACTTGAGTTGGACCGTTGGCAAATTGAGGTCAGTTTACAATTCTTAGTTTTTGTTTAATCTAATGTTTATTTTAAGGAATATAAATTAAAATACATAATATTATTACTTAGTTTGTAAATTTCTTTGCTTTACATTGCTTTGCATACAAACAAATAGCATAATATAAAAAATGTAAATACAAGTTTATACCCTATGTATATGACATATGACATTAAAATGATTATCTATTTATACAAGTTTTAAATAATATATTTACATTCAATGTTATACAAAATCAGTTCCGACGTACAAAAGACCAAAGTTTGAGTACCATATACAAATATATAATTTTGTCATAATAATAATAATAATTCGTACTATCAAATTTTATATAGGTACTAAACAATATTACAATATTGAGCACAATCGATTAGGCTGACAAATGGGTATAACTAGCGTTCACGAAAACTGGATTTCGTTTACTACCTATATTATACTTGATCAGTATGTTGGTTATGTAATCAAGTTTCATTAAAATCCCTATTATAGGACATTGACTGAAAAACAGCTATTGACATTAGTTTAAATGCAAGAATAGATAATTCAAAAAAAAAAAAAATTATCTACCAATCTTTCGATTGATCAACATAATGTATTATAAGTTTTAAATTCATAATTATTTTAATATACGAAGCCCTCGGTGGAACATGACAACTGGGCAAATCCACTTTTCAGAATTGTACGGGACGACCAATTCAAAATTCGTTATCTCATTTATCCCCGGAGAAAATAATTAACGGAATGTATGATAAACTCAGAAAATAATAATCGGATTTGTGTGGTTGCCATACCAGTAAAAAAATATTTTTCCATAAATTCGTTTTCGTTTAAAAGTCGATTTACGAAAAAAGTGCAGTACCGCAGTTAGTGCCCGGTTTGAATTATTCAATGTTGAGGAAATTTAATTGAACAAAAACATTATATATATTTCTTACACGAATGTAAGACTTGATGTGTTTTTCCGCCGGAGAAAATATTATGTACGCACGCCTTGAACATTTATTAGACTCCGGTAAGCACGGATAATGTTGTATATCTGTGATCGATGCAATCACATAAGCGTAGACCATTTCGATGGGAATATTTGAACTTAATTCATGGTGACGAGGTCCACCGTAACCGTGCTTTATCCAATCACGGGACAGTAAAATAAGCAAGAGTCATAGATCAAAAAACACGGATCGGACATACTATCTAATCAGCTGTGATTTTTAATTCCCATCGAGGCCAAATAAATGTAAATCTATATCGAGTATTAACTATCAATTATATACATAACAATATTATACAAAAATGTAAGCAAACTGCTTCAATTTATAATCACTTCACGACCTCAAACATAAAGTTTTCTCGATCTGTGATATTACATAGATGTTTTTACTATCAATAGTGTTACGAAATTGAGGCTGTTTGCTATAGATTTTATTATACAATCTAAATAAGATCATGATATTCTATATAGTAATATATCATTTATTATTAGTATTGTAGACAAACGAACTCACTTTCTCATCAGTTCTGGTCTTCAAATATATATTTCAATTGGAAATGTCCTATCCACGTTTTATATCATCTACGGTACACTCTATGTATGGTACACGTGCGACGGTCCAGTATGGAGACTGGAGACCCATCTTAAAGGGTACTCGCAATAGTTTTGTTGCTGACCGTAAAACCTAAGGTTTTAGCACAGAATTTTGTGGTTTTAGGTTAGTATAATCAATCTTATTTGGGAAGCAACCTTTTATAGTACGGTCCGATATTATATTGGTGTGATGAAAACCGTTCGAGGGCCAATATTAAATAGGTTACAATATTATTATCATGCGCACAGTATTATACAGAAAAACAAACACTAAAAAGCAAAATACAGTGAAACTTCCATGCAACAAACTTTCATTGAACAACATTTTCTGCTTAACGAAATGTTTTTGATAACCAAACCAAATTCCAAAAATGTATTTAATTCTATATTCAACGGAATACTGTATAATACGAGTTTGTACTTTTTGTTAGCCGCGAGACTGTAATATGGAAGTTTCTCTATATATTTTATTCACTTCCAATGCATGTCTCGTGCACATATTGTATTGATTAATATTATTACTATTATTGCAAATCGTATCGATACGTTTGCGGAGGAAAATCATTACAGATACCGGAACCGGGGAGATTATCGTCGGTGAGTTAAATTGAACACATTTTCGAGATAACATAATAATATAGTATAAGCATTTAATCGAATTCATATATTGTCCGACGACCATGTTTAATCAAACGTCCTTTACCAACCAGCCAGCATAATATACTATACACACACATCCTGCAGGATTACATGTATTATGCGTATATTATATAGTAATATACCTAGTTGGTCGCTTTCCGAAATCCAAATATACCACATTATGTAAAGCGTGAACCCGGTATTTGTTTTTATACCTTTACACGGTTGTACGGTTTGAATTTGTTTCGTTATGGTTTTCTCGACTTACCCTGCTTTGACACAACAGTAACCGAAAATGGCCAAATAATAATTTTGAAAATTCCTTGCGGGTTGCGTACATTTTTAATGATACATACTTAATAGTTAAAAATATAAAGTTAAAAAAATGTGATTATTATTATAATTTTATGTACAAATCCTAACCTAAACCATGCAGTTTTGTACCTATATTTATTAAAATATGAAATAGATATTGATTATTTGATTTAATAATGTTAATTTGATGTTCATGTATACGGGGGCATTTTATGTTGACAACTGCAGTAAATCGTCCAAATGTGCATCACTAAATCGATTTACGTAATTGTTTTAAATCAATGTCAGTTTTCTAAAAGTAGCTTTACATAAATAAGTTGAACAAAAAATGATAAAATACCTAGCAAAAACATACATCAGGTACATTTTGTAAAAGGAAAGGATACTGATGTTCTTTAAGTTTATTCCAAAATTCCATTGATTTATTCTTACTCCAAAAATAATTTTTAATGATATGTCCTGTTGCAAGCCAATTAATTCACTTATTATTTACTTATCTATAAAGGCAGCTCCAAGCAGATGGAAATCTCGTCACTAACCTAACCGATTTTAACACGACCAAATTAGTGGAGGAAACAGTGTGTTTCTACACCACCCTCCCCCTCCCAACCCCTTGACTTTGGGCTACAGAACTGCCTTATCTGTATAATTATACATAATAATAATAGTATGTGAGACGTGAGTATATGATGTTGATCACGGCAAGCATATAATAATGCAATATTATGGGCAGTTTTTCAATTTTAGATTTTTTTTTCCAATGTTCAAATTTTGTATATTGCAGTAATCAACACATTTGAACATTCGGGAATTGTGTGAAAATTGTAACGAAGCTAGTATGGTTTTCTCAACCCTTTCACTACCACATTAAGTTTGAACTAAAAAAAAATTTTTTTTTCCCGAATATTTGAATACACTTCTTAGATACCAAATACCGAGTTTCGTGATAGGTTAATTTGGTAAAAAGTTATAAGGTTGTACCTTGCAAGGTACACTGGTAGTCAGTATAATAACAATTTATATTTACAAATATCCTTGTTTATTGAAGTTAATTTGAAATGAATATACAACAAAACTAAATGTATTTACATTACACTCCATATTTTTGAATGTAAAATATGTTATTTAATATTTAAACATAATTATATTAACATATTAATATACATATTTAAATGTATTTATCAAATATACAAAACTTTAAAATAAAATTAATTTCAGCTAAGTACCCATCACAATAATCAAGATAATATAATTCTATAGTTTTTACATATTGTTACGATAACAATTTCATCTTACTTGTAAACATTGAAGTTGTTTTTTAATTATGGGTATTAAGAATAGCACTCTTCAAAACAAAATTTAGTTAGTACAGAACCTTTTGGTAAGCTCGGTACAAGTTTTCGACGTTCAGAATCCGTCTAGTCTGTAGATTAAAAATAGCACGTATTTCGATGCACAATGAGCCGATAAAGTGTGCGGTGTTTGTCTATTGACGTTTTTGGAGTCAAAATCATAAATGTGGGGTTTGGGGATGCAACCGTATTATATTATGTTGTTTTGAATAAATGATACTCATACAATAGTTATATCTAAATTAAAAAAAGGTCAAGAAAGGATCCGTCCCCCTGTACCCCTTCACTCGTAAATCCACCCCTGTACCACGTACAATATAATAAACGTTTTTACTTTTTGAGCTTCGTCATCTATTTTAAGCACAAACAACTATATAATACTATAGTAGAAATAGGTAGGTATAAGGGAAAAAAACAATCAAAACATTTGTAAAATTGAGTTACAACAGTCTTCGTTGTGGCAGTCAATATTATAGTTTAGTGGTTCTCAACCAGTGGTACGCGTACCACTATTATAGTAATACGTGAAGAAAATCTCTAAAATCAGAAGAAAACAAATCAATATTAATATTAAAATGACCTAAATATTTTGTACCAAGCGAATAAATATGCATTGAATGATTTGAGAACCAATAAGGATATTGACGTCATCCTATATTATTATTGATAATTCCAAATTTTCCTTAATTTTTCATTAATCTGATTAAAGTATTTAAGTCATAATAATAATAAAAATTAAACTTCAAACAAAAGTTAATATTCGATTTAACATTTTGAGCCATAAATGCAAACATAATAGAATTTAGTAGTTAATTACTAACTCATAAACTAGAAATACCTAGTTAATACCTTCGCATGATGCACTATGATATACATTTGTGAAAATTATACCTTCAATATTTGTATCGTGCAGGTACTCGGATGTATAAAAAGATTGAGAACCGCTGAGCTCTTATAAAATAATCTGGATTTGGGACACAACTCGTTTTCCATCATCGGCTATGAACACGACGAAATTATGTCGGACGAAACGCAGGTACCTACAATATAATATTGCAGGTATCCGGTATACGGTAGGTATATAATATTAAACACCGAAAATGTCAACGGTCAAAAACGAGTTGCGTCGTCGCTGCAGCTATTAAATAATTATTTAATCGGGTTTATGGCCATATAGCTATAGTTCCGAATATCTGGAATCTTATACGCTGTTGTATATTATATATTAAATACCTATACCTACCTACCCACCTATCTTCGAGTGTATCATCGTTATTAAAATTTAAAGCTATCCATTCGCATAATGTATAAATGAAATCCACGATGGTATATTATAATAATATTATGAAGGTTATGAATTACAATAAAAATAATCTTTTTTTTTTTATTAGCTGTACAGTATCCAATGACATAGGTACAAAAAGATTATTAGCCTGCAGTATTAGATTAAATATTTAAATGCATTACCTATGCAGGTTTAAATTATAATTTTTCATCTAGGTTAAAAAAAAAATGTATTAGTGAGAACTTATTCTCAGCGTTGTGTCGGTCTAGCGAGCTTCTTCTGAGGTCAAATTATTATTATTTATTTGATTTGAGTAGGTATTTAGTATTTGCATTTAACATCGAGTAGTTTGTTTGTTAATATTATTTTATCTACGAAATTCCTAGCCCATTGGAATAGAATAATAACATAATATACAAAATATTCGGCCGCTAGCAATTATAATCGGTGCGCATATATTTTAAAATTAATTTTCAAATCGCAATAATACAGCATACACGACAGTTATTCGTATGGACTATTAAGTACTTAATGTATTTACATTTTAGAATTTTAATTTTAATTCCGTATTTGAGTAATGATAACTAATAATTATATTATTATTGTCAAGATAAGCATTTACATGACGCCCGCTAGCTATAAAACGCAATTTTATTTACCTTAATTTATTATGGTTAGCTAGACAGACGTATAATAGTTGTAAAGGTACATGATATGATTATTTATTTATTTCAAAAACTACTTAAAAATAAGGACAGATTGTAAAAAGTTCTAAGTTGACAATATTTATGGTGCTTACTGTTCGTATTAAAAAAAAATTTTACCAGTCACATTATTACTTATTAGTCATATTATAGTATATCAAATGACAATCTATTTTATCTAAATCATATCCATTTCGAAAAGATCAAATAATGATTTAATTCTTGGCGAAATAAAATATTCTTATTGCGCGAGATAAAAATATGATAAATAACACGGTAGTTAATTTAATTTGCTAAAAAAATAATATTTATTTTCGTCTACCATTAGGACGAGAGCTATTTTACAGAATATTATAGTCATAATACAATACATTCTAAGAAATATAATATTTTACATCAAATTAGTGACCAAAATTAATCATTCGATCACTTAAAATACAATTATGAATTTAAAGTGAAACGGGGAAAAATATTTCGACTAATTACGACTGTATTCTGACTGAACATTTTTTATCGCAACTATACGTTCTATTTTATTTCCAAACAAATTTTAGCCAAAAATATAAATTGTCCAAAACGAAATTTACTAGAAAAGTACATATTTTAGTGCATATAAAAATATACGAAAAAAATATTTCGTTCGAAATCAATTTAAACGATTCATTCAAAAGTTAAAAATAAATAAGACTGAAATTACGATAATTCTTAAATAAGCATGATGTCCAGATAATTTTTCCAATATATATTTCATAAATGATTGAGTGTAATATTATAATCTATATTATCCTAATAATATTTTACTATTTTACATTATCACCACTTTAATAAAACCTTTTATGCATCTCGAAATGCAATTCAGATAGATATTCTGAAAAGTAGATAGATATTACAATCCGTTCTAGTCTTGGGTAAAATATTGCATATGACGAATGTGTAAGAATATACCTATAGTAATACAATATGAAAACGAAATATTTGGAAAAAAACAAGAAATACATTCAGTTATTAAATGTATTTTTTGAGTATTTTAATAGGCTAAGATGAAATACAATCAGTACTCGAATACCTAGTTCAAGGTATTTTGGTGCATAAAATATGCATACCTATAATATTATTAATATTTAAAAGGACGCGAAAGTCCAGACTCAAACAATATTAACTATATAAAATGCATACACACGATTATAAATGGTTATAGATTATACTTTTTTATAATATTAAATTGGTAGATACTTACTACGTATTGTTTCAGAATCGACCGAAAATCATTCCATGTCATTATGCGCACTATATGACCAACATAAATAATCCAAGCTTATTTGCGTTTCAAATTTCAATACGTCTTGGGCGTGTATATAGTCGATTCCCACAATTTTATTTTAAATAATAAAAAGCATAATCGCAGTATTATATTATTATATTGTCATTAATCACAATTGACTATAACGGGTTGTATTGTGGGAATATATACAAGGTATACACTGCTGCAGGGGTACGGTCTACATTGAATTTTGAATTAGTAAAAGAATTGAAAATCGTGCTGAACTTAGTACACATACCTACCGTATAAAATGTTTTATAATCAAAGGGTATCGAAAATGTAATTACATATTATAACCATGATACAATGGTATAATATTATATATAAATAATCATATAAAAGGTCAGTCGTGCAGTTAATAATGAACGCATTGATGGAATTATCTATCAAACAACAACCACAATTTGTTATAATACAAAATTGTTCTTTTATTATGCTATATGTAAATATAGTATAATAGTAATTAGTGGATAATGTTGTGGTAATGTGTGTCGTTACTCGATACTGCTTATCTATGTATATCGTTATCATTCAATGGTTTTCATTACTTACACATTACAATAACTATTACTATATTATTATTTAATCTTCGATTTCAAAGACCACATCGACCGACCGCACACAATGAAAACGTATGTACGAGTATTGTACAGTATTATAATAATATAAAGCCCGATTTCCAATAATTTGTCATGTTATCGTCCGAATGGCATACAGAATAATATACCTTACAATTATAATTTTCAAAAATAATAATAAATTAATGAGCAACCAGTTAATAGAAGAAACTATTCATGGTCTAATAAAAAGTGTATTACTTATTTACTTACAGCTGCGAATTCATTAAGAAAAATTCATTATTTTTAGTTTACTGGAAAACACAGATTCCTTACCACAAACTTTGAGTAAGCTTAGATAAGTACTATACAATTTTGAAATTTTTATGTTGCATTTTTCGATACTGCTTTTTTTATGTAATTTTTTTATTTCATACTATTTTTTCTTCTATAACTTCAGTTAATTGAAACGCCTTACTCATTTTTTTTAATTATCGTTTATTTTCGTCTTACAAATATTTTACTTGTCCTGTTGTGCGCATGTCACACTTATTTAATAATATCTTTAATTTAAATGTTTTACACTTGATAAATTTTTATATTTATTTTTACAGAGCATTTTTCGAGATTTTAAGTGCATTTTTTAAAGTTTTTAAATTCATTTAATTCCTGCAACCTTTTACCTAGCACTGCACACGTATAGATGTAGTGCACGGAATTGTCAAATGCACGAAAAGTGGATAAAATATCTTATTATAGAGTTTAATATTTACGATGTATAAAATCGAATTGAATTCAATAAATATAAGAGTTTGTAGTTTGTGTTGTTTTCGTGTCGACAGGGGGAGAATATTTGCGAAGAACCGATAAAGAACATATTATTTTAATGCACAGGACAATGTCCCGGATATCTGTAACACGAATCGCGTATGAAAATAACACAGTATTATGTACCTAATATAAACTCAGCTAGGTACCTCCTGTAATGTTTTGTATTGTAGTCACTGCGATTTCTAATGGACAACGACGACGATGCGATTCAATCCGGGAATATTTTTACATATTTTCATAAAATTGTTTGTATTTTTGAGAGTTTAATTAGAGCCCCACCCATAAAAATTTGTTTCTGGAGGCCGGAAGATTTTCGTAGGAATTCCAGAAACCTCTCATAGTAATTCATGGGAATAATGGAGTACTAATTATGAAAAAAAATCGCAAAATTTTAGATGGGTGGGGCTGAAGACATGCACGTGGGCTTTATGCATTTATTAGTTGTTTTAGCATTAAATAATTCCCACGCACAGATCGCATGGAATCGGCAAATGTACGAGAAGCGTTTTTAAATATGACATTATAAAATGCAATATTGCGATGTATAAAATCGACTAGGATTCAAGTAATATAGACTGAATTTTGTAGGTACATACAGTACCATTATAATATTATAGTGTACTGGACGATGTCCTGGATATCTTTGGAGCGAATCTCGTTTGAAAATAATATAATATAATAAAATATAAACGGAGATATCTAATGGATAACGATGATGCGGTTCGATTCGAGAATATAGGACCACCGATTACATCCGCGATATGGGTGACCGCGTGCACCGTGCTGCAGCAATAATAATAATTATTAAACCAAACGAACGTCGGCACAGAATTATTATTATACTTAGGTACTACGCTGGTGAGTGAAATGGCCAAGATGAAAAAACTGAAAAAAAGATAAGCCATCTAACAAAAGCGAAATACGGGAGTCGGATTACGATGGGTCTGTGGCGGGCTGGCGAAGTCTTCAATAATAAAAAAAAAAAATCGTTCGACCGATGATTAATCGTTACGTAGGTACCTACCTATCTTAAAGGTGTACGAAAAATGAGAGTATTTGTATACAGGGTGAATACACGTGCTCGTCTCGATTTTTTTTCATTCAATTATTAAGTGATTAAAATTTTATATTCTGTTTACTGGAATTTTTTCTTCATTTCAAAAACCATTTAAGAGTGTCCTGGACCAAAAATGTTTTAATGTAAAAAGTTAAGCAGATGAATTATTTGTTGTACGTCTTAATCATTAGTCGAACCGGTAGTTTTCGGCCTAATGTAGACATAATATAATATAAGTACATTTTTATTCGAAAAATAGTTTTTTTTTTAATTATAGCATATATTATTTGACAATTTATTAATTTAGTACCTACTATTATATTGTAATGGTACATATTTCACAGTTTATAGTCTGTTGATAGATTAAAATTATAATTACTATGATTTTAAAACCGCCTTAGACTTCATATATCTTTCTATATAATCATGATTTATATTGTCCTCAGTACCCTAATTATTATATAATAAATACATTTAAATTACTAATTAAATTAAATAGTAATAACTCAAAAACAACACGTTCTAATTTCGATTTATATATCTGATCAACTATATAAATGATAGCCTATAACTCTAATTTAAACTCCCTAAATAATTGGGGTTGGGTGTGAGCATGCTAGATAATTCAACCTGTATAATTCGATGATCGTTCAATCGGTGGTAAATTGCAGTCAAGGTATATTTCGTTAAAATAGTAATTGCATATGTTTTTTTTCTGTGTTCACGGTTTTCTCGTTTAAACTCCACCCATCACAGTAGGGAGCAGGTACGATATAAAAAACGGTAACCTCACTGATGGAGTGCATTCTGTGATCGGTGTATAATTGGGTGCAGTGAAGTTGCACAAAAATCGACCCAAAATATGGATAAGATGTGCAATATGTACCAACATTTTTGAAACGTGTTTGTAATTTGCCCCAAAGTAAATATTATATTACCTATGTAGTTTGTACCATCATAGATAAGTTAGCAATATGAATTTTGTAATTTGCACCAGAATTGGAGTTTATCATTCGTGGGTCGAGAATAAAAAAGGTTCTTAATCGTCTAGTTTTCAAATTGAAATTGTCCAGGGAAAAAATTTTAAGGGCTGAGTAAAGTTTATTCCTCGAACAAAATTTGTTTATATTTGGAGCTCTAAATCATAAATCAACATGTATAGTTTGATTCATTAAATGATAATAATGATTTGCTGTATAAGTTAGTATACAAACTATAAACTGTTCAGTTCTAAAATTAGAATCTTTACATCCTAAAATAAAAAAAAGTATCTAATTAAACTTTTTCATTTTTATTTATTATTTGTTTATTTGGTGGTTTAGTGATATCATATTAAAATACCATTATACTGTGCTTGTATCCGTAGTACAAATAAAACTTCGATATTATCAATTATTATGTATCATAATACTATCGTACTATCATATTGTATTAATGGTTGTGAATTGTAATTAATCGAATATTAGGACCTTTTCATACTAAAGTTTTGTTAATAATTGGGTTCAATTAGCCAAGAGTTTTAAATTTGATTAAATTGTGTTTATTGTATATTTAAAAGTTTTTTTAAGTTTTAGGGATTTAGAACCATTAATTTAATAAAAATTGTCGTTAATAATTATCACACAATGAATGGTAGCCTAAAATACGCGCCTATGCATTATAAAACCATTTACGTTATTAAATTATTAATTTCTGTTACACAGAATATTTTCAAATTAAACTCGTTTTGGTTTGATATAAATATATAATTTTATATACTTTACTCGACCGGCGGACATGGGACCAGATAACAAAAATAATAACTTTCATAATATATTCAGTAGGAATTGTGAGTATACAAATGTAGGTACTACAAAATAATTATTACTTATTATTATTAATAATTAATACTTTATTTTTTAAAAGGCCCCCTATAAGTCAAGTTGGTAAATTAAAAATTAAAAAAACGATTGATGTTGCGTTGTCTGCTCGATTGATTGAATTTGGCAATTTCATGTTCCATTAAAACTAAATAATTGTATTGATATTTTATCGACAGATGAGATCGCACCCATCGATTAGGTATACTTAAATAATAATGATTACGATAGATCGGACGTCAAATATTTATGATAAGGCGTTGGGTGGTTAAAAAAGACAAGAAATTATTATTGTCATTCTAGTCTTTGTCATCGTGAGTGCGTCAACAAGGTACCAACGTCAAAAATACGAAATAATCGAATACTCGATCGGTGGAAGACAATAAGACGAGAAAATAAATACAATACAGATACGGTTAGTACAAAAGCATCAAAATCTCAGGTACCCATGTGGATCATTTCAGCTATTAAATTTCGAACTATTTCGTTCAAAAACGATGTACTCAGGTATAATCTTGATCGATTACGATCATAGAGCGTAGGTAGCCTGAGTTCTTGTGGTATAAAATGTTATTGTTAATACTGCTACTTAGTAACCATTCGCGTAATTTATATCAAAAATGAATTTTACAAAAACAATTAAAAATAAACACTTACATTTTATGCGTTTTGTTTAATAAACAAAAATAAAGATATTTAAAATACATAGGCTACATAGATAGTGATAATGTATGATCGAAGTGTAAAAAAATGTTCTGCTAAAATAGAAACGAAAATCTATGATAGTAATATTATTATTAATGGTTTACACGATATAGTAAACGATTTTGACGCTCTGCAGTGTTTTTTTAAATTATGATTAAAATCATTTATTTTTATTTGAATAATCATTTTACTTTCAAAATTATAATTTTACACTTAATTATATTATCTAATATTGGTGCAAATTATATTCATTTTTTATATCTTTGATGCTCTGCCGTCACTAGCCACTATGCTTATGCTACAATTCCAAAAAGGTGGGTTTTCTGGAAACAAAAAACAGTTTTCAACACTAAATTAGCCCGTAGAGTGAAAAAAAATATTTTTTTAAACATTAAAATTAATAATGATTGAATGTTATTATATTTTACACAAGGAAATAATTGTACTCAAAAGAAAATGGGTTTCATAACAATTTAGCACTTTGAGATTAAAATTTTAAAATAATAATATTTATTGTATTTATACATTTAGATAATATTATTCCGTATTAAATTATTTGCAGTACCAAGCCTAGTAGTATAAATTTTAATTATATTTAGGTTAAATTTAAATTTGAGATATGACCCGCTGTCTTTGTCAGACCCGCTGCTCAGTGCTCAGTAACTAGTACGACAATAATTATTAGGAAGAAAGTATACTGTTTTTTGTTCTAGCATTTGGTCATAGGTATTTTCTATTTTCAGATCTACGTACATATTATATGAATGTCTGATGAGAAAACCCTTAATTGTTATTACGGAAATCGATGGGAAATACAAATATCTATCGATAGACGCCAAAATATCGATTTTAGAGTTATGGCAGAGTGACTTATGATGACAAAGCTACTGTTGTCGTTTAGCCTACTCAATAATCGGAGACCTACATATAGATACATACTAATTTTGGTGCAAATTACAAACACCATTTTGGACTACCTACAACTGTGATGCAAATTACATAGGTATCTACCCGGCTACCCTCCATTTGGTGCAAATTACTAACACTGTGTTTTCGACTACACCTACCTGCGCAGTCGTGCAAATTACACAAATCTTTATTTTGCAGATGAAAATTACAGACTCCCGTTTAACTTCCAGTTAATATTGTTATATCTTCATAAAAGAGGCGTGTCGAATGAAACTTTTCGACAATTTTTACATTGTTCATGTTGACCGAATAAAAAACAATAGCTACCCTCTTCCTCCTTCTCCTCCATTCTGAATCTAAAATATTGAGCGAAAAATTAAAGATTCCCGACAAAAGTTTCAATGACCGACTTCGTAAAAATAAAAACATGACGACCAGACAGTACCGCTGCAGTGTATCATTATTTTTACCTTTTTTTAAAAAAGAAAATAATTATAAGACGATGTTCCATATTCGTGTCTTTGAATTATTAATTATTAAATACAGCTATTGACAAATATAATGTATAATGATATACGTATGGCATACTTAATGGATAGTACCTATTTGATGTATGCACGAAGAGTACATTATATTATATAGGTAGTCAAATGTTAATATAATATTGAATATGTAAATAGGTGATATAAGTTGGATTTTACTCGTGCGCATAATATTAGGTATAAAGTTTAAATGTCTAAAAATAAAAATAAATTAAACAATTTCAATAATAATATCACTTTAATGTCAGTAGTGTGTGTAGTAATAAGGGGTGGCTTATTTCAAGCTTCTTCTTACAACATAGTAGTATTCATTTTCCTTGAACGCATTGATGTATTTTACGCTACATCTAAATATTAGTTGAAAGAATTTGCACCAATTTTTAAGGTTGTAATATTTGTGTCATATAAGACTAGGTAAAAGGGCATTATGAAATCCAAAAAAATGATTAGTGATTTTTCAAACTTATTTATACCTTTGTACTTAATTTTATTGTATTTTTTATTCACTTATAAAAATAATTTGAATAGATACATTTCTATTGAAATGTTGAAATGTACATGAAGTGAAATAAAGAAAATGTAAGCTAATTTTAATTGGTACTTTATAAACGTGTAATATTTCAGTTAATAATAAAATATACAAAAATCAAGAATATAATAATTAACAGTCTATTCAAGTTTATAGTTTGATATAACTAAGTCCAGCAAATCGATCAGATGAATTCCAATAATTGAAATTGAAAGTGTGGCGTAGATTGCCAAAGTTAATATTTGGATGTGGCAGAAATTACATGACGTTGTTTTTTATATTCTGGCGCAGATTACATACTCACTCGAACGTACCTATTGGTGGAGCAAATAACAAGTACCTGCCATTAAAAATTGGCGCAAAATACCATCTCCTACATACAGTAGAATGGCAGATTGTAAATATAATTAAAGAAATAAAATATAATTTACGTTGAAAAGTGAAAAAATGTACCCGGGTAAAAGGCAAGAGTGAATATACGTTTGGTACTTATAACGTCATAAATTAAATTGTATAGGTACTTGTACATACAATAGAACAGCGGTTTTCAATCTTTTTATACCCGAGTACCACCTACCGACATTTTCACGTACCACTCGACAGTGTCCGATCTAATAACCTTTTTCCCTTTTTTCTTCTCATCAAAAAATGTAAACGATATATTTTCTTTTTTCAAGATAATACCCTCGGCAACAGTGCCCATCGGGGTGGATTAACATATTAAATTAATTTGTATAAATATATAGATTACGAAATAACGAAGACATAAAGGATAAATGATTAACAATTAATGTAGCCTGTCGTCGTATACAGACTACAGCGTTTAAATTATAAACGATTAAGAGGTATTAAATCTTGTTTAGTGATTCGGCCAACGGAAGTTTAGAATTTTGAGTACACGGAGCAATGTAACTGATATTTAATATTTTAGTTTAGGAGCTTTAATTAGGAATTGAATAACTGTAGAAACTTAGAAACCTAAGCGTTTGCAAACCTGCGTTTGCAAACCTGCACAAATTGTAAAATCAAATATTTTTTTTATGTAAAATTGTTATTTTGGTGGTTTAATTACACTTTAATGAGAATAATTTTGTTTTAAATTAGGGTGGAGTAAGTCAAAGGCAACAATAATTTTTTTTTAAATATAATTTTGATTAGTGATGATGAAAAATTTAACGGGGCAAGTGCATAGTTGGTTAAGAGTTTAAGACACAAATTTCAATAAATTTTGAGTTTAACGTAAACAAGATATAAACAATAATAACGCTTGTCAATGTTTCAAACAACTAATTGAAATAAAATAAGAGAAAACAAATCACCCATTTCGTCTTATTTTCATAAATGTGAGATAAAAAAAACCACTTATTTGTTTGTATACAGAAAACATAAACAAACGATATCATTACAATCTATAATCCAGCATTCAATGCTTATTTTGGGAAAAGTGAACGATTTATTTCCATCTTCTCAACACTTTAGGAACTATTACGAAGTACAATTATTTATAACTGAGATGTGGTTTAGACACTTACACCGTTTACGCACATGCCACCCCCCTAACAGCCCTCAGACCACTCTGTGTATTTGAATTGGTTCCAGGGTTGTTGCGAAGGGTAGGTTATCCTAATTGGTTCCCGGATTATTCTTAAATCATTTTAAAATGTCCTTCTAATTCGATACAGACTTAGAACTGTCTATATATTATGTATAGGTATGGTTTAACGTCAAGTTTTTATTTCAAAATACGTCATAATGTACATTTTATTTTTTATTACCTATATATTTACTTTATTATGTACCTATTAATGTATTTTTTTTTTATTTAGGTACTTATTTAAATTTTTTATGTACATCCGTATATTATTATAAAGGGAAATATGTTATACTAATGTTATTAAATTACTTATCTCCTTTTTCGAAAATCCTTTATCGAGAACCAATTTGTATACAATATGATACAATTATATAGAACAGCGTCAATATCAAACTAACCTTAATGGTTGTAATTAATTATTATTGGTAACCTTCAATCTCTAATCAGTCAAGTGATTGTTTTACACACCATGTTTAATCGGGAGTTTCCCGAGTGTGCGGTCTGGAGAATAAAATATCATAGTTTGGACTTAGACCGAATGCGTCCCAGTTCATTTAAGTTAGCCAGCAGGGTGCAACCACGAGAAAGTGAAATGGAGGTTTACACCATACAAATATTTGGTCATTAATATTATTTATTTTATTAATTTGGCTAAGGTCCACTCAGCATTTTAAGTTTGAGTGAGTGTACTAATTTGTATAACATTTTTTTGCTTGTATAATATTGAATTATTAAAATTTCTAACAATTCAAAACTCGAGTAATTATCTGCAGTCTTGTGTCTTGTCTATATACATGCATCTGGTCACTACTCGCACTTAAATTGACGGTAAACGAGTCAAGCAATCGTGCTCAGTTATTGCCAAAGTTAAAATAAAATGTCATTCACCCGCCATTTGCTATTTTCCACGGTCGTTGTTGTAAAAATTACGTAGGTACGTGGTTGTATACATTTGTTCTAAAATGGTCAGTACGTAGTTATGTTTCTTAAGTTGGGCTCTTTGGCTGTGAGTTGAGGATGCACTCGGAACAATCTCGCTTACTCACTGATACATAGGTAATAATAATTAATTTGGTATTAATTCTAATAATTCTTTCTCTCGAAGCGAGATTTTTCTCAAGTACCATCCGCGTGTTTCCGGCTGCTGTAGAATGTTTTATACAATGCCAGTGTCCAGATTATGGAGCTTTCAAAGTGGGTATGTTGTGTTTTATTAATTTTATTATTTTAGGTACCTACCTATTGGCATAAAATAAATAATTTTACATATTGTATAATTATTATGGGCTTAAATATTTGTACTAATATATTATAGGTACCTATATCAACAAAATAACCAAAATAAATTAAAATTATTTTTCCCCGGAAACTTGTACGGAAATAATAGAAGCATAAGAAATTAAAAGCTTCTCAAATCGAAGAATTAGAAAAATAAGCACAGACTGAAAATGTGATATTTTAATTGATGTAATTTCAACGAAAATGTGTAGTATTCATAACTTTTTATTTCTTAAAAACACTCTATGAATAAATATATT
Source organism: Myzus persicae (assembly GCF_001856785.1). Classification (NCBI taxonomy): domain Eukaryota; kingdom Metazoa; phylum Arthropoda; class Insecta; order Hemiptera; family Aphididae; genus Myzus; species Myzus persicae. The sequence continues at coordinate 421,296 of NW_019104267.1, forward strand.
TAAAAAATATTAAAAGCGTATTTTGCAAATATTATCGAACATTTGTAAAATAAGTAGGTAAACATATCTACCGCATTTATGTAGGGTTTTCGGGATGAACTAAACGGTGATGGGAAAATCGATTTCGGCCAAGACATAAAATGTTGTCTGTAAGTCTTTTATCGGTGTAGAAAGTAAAATGTATAACTTGATTATAATTTATAACGCACAATTTATTTAGTAATAGAACACGAAATGCATTATAAGCGTTTCGTTAAAATATTATGGGTCTATACCATGTTATTGCCTATATACCTACGGTGAAAGAAAAGAAAGAGAAACAATAAAAGTTTAATTTTCGACGTGGCTAGAGAATATTATAATAATAGTAATAATACAACGCCGCACAAACCCAACATTTACGTTAAGATTTACACCGACATATGTTATGATATAATATATTTCACGTCATGTGTACATTTTATTGTGCTGCAGTTCGAAATAAATTACAAGTCTTTCTAGTAAGCATGTATATATATATATATATGCGTAGGTATACAGCATAAAACCGTGGTGGCATTATTATTCCGTGTGTACAGTTTTATTGCGTTTTTGGTAGGTTTTTTTTTTTTTTTTAGAAAATCGTACAAGGTTTTCGTCTTGTAGTTGTCACAAAAGATTAAACGTTCTTTACGGCCAAACGATAAATCGAAAAATAATAAATATTAATAACATAATGCGAACCCCCTGACAATAATAAAATAAAAGGTGCGCTTCAAGAGTTTTGGCGGAGCCGTCGCTGCAGACCGTCCGAGTATACCTATATAACCACGACAAAAATATTAATAATAATAATAATAATAATAAGATAAGTGTAAAGGTAGGTAGGTAGGTACTCGTCGACTGCACATCGGGGCACATCGAAAAGCGGTTGGGGTTGGACCTCGCGCACATAACATATAATGTTATATTAATAAATGTCGGCAGGTTAGCACGTTTGGTATATACATGTACAGGTACACAACAATATCTCGTTTATTTAATATAATAACAGATTCACGGTTCGCGGTTACCGGGCACACTTTCGCTGCAGGTAGCCGCGTTCCGACACAATGCACGTACGCATTATTGTTATTATTATTATTATATACCTCGGTATATAAGGTGACCGCGTAATGCGTATAATTAAACGGGAGAGGTTTCCGAACACTTACACTAATCTTGGAAAATATTTTACCACCTGCCAAGTATGTATCATATATATCATAATGTACCTATGGTATACACTATACAGGATGATTCGCCAATCACGCTCATCCCAATTTTTCCTTTAATAATGAATTTATTCAATTACTGAATTTTCACGTGCCCAGTTCAACTACTCAAGGGCTAATTATTTAGGTTTTTACAAGTACCAATTAAGTAGCGTCTTGTGGTGATATAAATTTTCTTTTTTTTTTTTCAAATGAAAAACAACCTTTTATTTATCGTCAAGCAGATGATTATTTTGAACATTTTTATATTTCTTCCTAAATAAAAATTCAAATGTTAGTTGTATACGGTTTTTTAAAATTAATATATAAATCTATGTATACCAAAGATAATAGTCCTTAAAAATGGTTTTACAAAAATATAATATGTTGTATTGAACACAATTATAATATGACAATAATTTTCACATACTTTACGTTTACAATATGTTAATGAATTAATATGAATTATTATAGTTTTTAGAACATCATACTCCTCATAATCTTTAGTTATCGCAAGTTAAATAACTATTAGTATTTCAACAACATATTCAAACAAATTTAAAACAAGAGCAAATCGCATTAAAGTATCGCGACATACCTTAAATTAAAAATCTAAATATTTAAGCATATAGAGTATAGATTACAGTATTTATCCATAATATAAACATAAGCCATAAATTGTAATCCATCCTAATCATGTTAATAATTGTATAACGATTTAATGTATATTTGTTTATATTAATTTAATGTAGGCTAAAAAACGTTGTCGTTGAATAGGAATAAATTTTAAAAAAAAAAGTATCTGAAAGTATTAAGATATCAATTAGAAAACAAAAAAATTAATTTCTAAAGTATCAATTAATGAGTTGAACATACGCTTGGTTCACTTGAATCACGCTATTTATGTAGTGTTAGGAATGAACTTGTGCATGATGTTCATATTTTGCGAACGAGGAACGTCGCTCACTTTAAAATTAAATAAAGATAATTTTATTAAACATAACGTGAATGTGAGCGGTAGTCATATTTTTCAGGAACTCGAACGACCTTTGGGTCGTTTAAATTAAAATCTTTTTTAAAATGTATTTATAATATTATTATCTATTTTGTAGACATTTCATATACATGGTATTGATAAACAGTGAAATGCTTTCCTATTAAACGTTTATAACATTTTGAAGAATAAATACCAATTGTATGAGCAATACTGTTCAATTTGAAATAATTGCGAGTTAAAAAGTATTGTGAAAACTATACTGTGAAGATTATATAGTGTCGTAGTGAATTGTTTAAAAATAAATAAAAAGTTATATCTTTTTCAATATGTATTTTTAATTTTCTAGTACTTCCTACATTTACTATAACTATGTTATACGACGTATATATTTAACAACTTGGCGGTGGCTGCCATAAAATTCAATTTGAGATCTCAGTACGTACTTCGCGTCTTTGCCACTGTGCCACATATAGCTTTTAGAGAACTTCCAAGCTCTTGATAATCCGTTGTAATAGAGTTTATTATTATAAAATATATCCGGAAAATAAAATAAAGTCCGTGTCACTGACTTTATCCCCGTAACGTGCAATCCAAAACTATATAGTTAAAATCCTAATAAGTGCGACCCATTTCAAGCTGTTTGAAATATTAAACTATAAATATCATGAGATCTTTAATTATATCTTGTGGCAGTTAATTGAAGTCCAGTGAGATTTCATAACGAATTTCGTGGCAGCGGTGTCGAGTACATAAAAAAATGACTGGCAGTAAAGTTGTTAATTAATTCAAATATGTACTCACAAATTATAATTAAATACATATATTTTGGTATTTTTTTTTATGCGTGTCTAGACTTATAATTATATTATTTTAGCAATAATTGATTATATTTATAATTAACGGTTATGTGTATGGGTTGAAAGCTATAGAAATGCGACAATTTTTGCTTTGCAATTAAAATTTCAAACTTTACCTTATTGTCTGTATATCATCACTAAGTACGAGAGAAATGGCTTATTAGCATAACTTCCCTCGAATTGTAACCTATATATTAAACATTTTTCAAATATATTTCACTTTATATTTTTGTACGTTTTAATTTGGCTTTGATTTTAATGTAACTGTGTTTTAATTAATTATTATTTTCACTATCTATGGTTTTATGTAATTTTGTCTTTACATTATCGTAAGTTCAATGATCATAGACACATATAGGACAAGTTTTATTTAAAGATTTATAAAATTAACTAACGACCATAGTTTTTTTTTAGACTTGAACTAATTTGTTTCATATGCATTTAACGTGAACTTGAACGAATTCAATTTTCATGTGAATTTTTCAAACACTATTTACATGATGCTCAAATAGTCCAATATTTCATACATTTTTTTTATAAAACCATTTTTAACAAGTTGACTGCCTTACCAAATTCACCGATCTTGCCACGAACGCCTTGGCCCTTGAGTATCTTATGTGCAGTTGAAGTTTTATGAACTCAGTTTTTCTTGGTGTTTCTGGCATTCAAAATTTCTCTAAATATAAATAAATAAATAATCTTGAAAAATGTTGAGTATCATGTTTGATACTCGAGATGAAATTGGCAAGTAGAAGTAAAATATTAAGGGCAATAATTGAAAGTTTTGGGTGTATCACATAGACTACACTACTACACAAGGCATTCAACTTGTGAAGGACTATCATACCCCCTTAGTATAAACATAAAATATTTTAACAACTGAGAAACTATTCGTTCGAATTTTGAATTAGGTACAACGAAATTTTCAAATAAAATTATAAACTAAATAGTTTACACTAAAAAAGGGATTTTGAGAAACTGAAGTTTTTATCGCAAGACTGCACTCCTTAAGGCTACTTAAGAGTAGTATAACAAATCTGAAGAATTTGAAAATATGGTATTTTATATTCAAAAATTCCAAGAATCATAATTTTAATAAATGTGTTTACCTAATAAAACAAATGTCGTTGAGAGTACTTGATGAACCACCCTGTATTTAATAATCATATTATTAGTATTTCTAAATGCACAGTATGATTTATTTCGCTTTATCTACAGAATAATATGGGTAATACCTATCATAACCTATTAATATAATATTTTATACAATCGCGGATCTCTGGTCGTGGAGGTGGATGCTTCTGTATATATACATATATATTATACATAGCTTTTACGTCATAGCATTATTCCTATACCTATACATAATTTGTCATATGTTCTCGTAGGCACCGTACTAATTACTAATTAATTTGAAAACTTTGAGAGCGTATCGCGTTTATGGTAATGCTGCACAACTACGGTTATGCAAATCGCGTAGACCTAAACAAAATTATTCGAGTGTATGTGTTTATAATATATCCGATTGGATTATACTTATATTAAAATTATACGGTCATGATGTGCTTAACATTTCAGCCCACCAAACTATTATATAGGTACTACACAGGCTGAGCGAAGACGTATAATATTAATTTAGTGATGTAAACAAATATCAGGAAATTGGCAAATTTTCTAAATACATTTTTTTGTATCCAACCTGTTCCTGAATTTGATCATTCCAAAATTAATTAATGTTTATAACTTATAATTTGCATCACCATTCATAACCGATAGGAACAAAATGGATAAGTATAAATATAAAATATATACAAATATATAGGTAGTATAAAATGTATAATAATTATAAATATAATCGAAAATTCAAACCGTGTGAATGAATAACGATATTATTAATCACTTGTGTTTAATACGTTTTCAAAATATGTGAAAAAATACTAAGACTACCGGGTGTATGTATAGTCTTAACGACTTCTGAAATAGTACATTAGTATAGGCAGGTACCTTAATTTCTAATTTCTAAGTTTATTTTGTATAATATTACCGATGTGTACTTGATATTCAACCTAACCTTATTGACTGTCGTTAAATGTTGTCTTTCTAATTCTTAACTCGTTACCTACTTCAAATGAATTGCTTAAGATATACATCGTTGTAACGTAATAAGTAATAATGATGTAATATTTTAAACTTATTATCAGAACTAAAACTCCAACACGAGTATAATTTAAAGGTGTTAAAAAATGATAGATATTGAACATGAATACTTGTATTATGTTTTTACAATAAATAAACTAAACTTAACTAAACTAAAATATTTAAAATGAGCTAGGGATCTCCATCGTTTTTAACAATGGTAAAAAAGTTTACCATCTACCCGGTAATACGACCTATGAAAAATGTACTTTTACCGTAAAATTTATAGTGCTCACATCTTTAAATATACGTGTTATATATTTCATTCGAAAAATGTCGTTTGTCATTACGTAATCCGTTGCGTTAACTAGAGATTATATTATTTTTGTTGGTACTGTTTAGGGCGTAAATAGGTACGATCATTTTTATTTTTACTAACAATTTAGTCGCTTTATGTATCGTCCATGTACATATTAGACACAGAAGTAAACAGAACAGAGTACTTCAAAAGGTTTCCGAGTGAAACGAAGATACTTATACGCATTGGTCTTATGGTGGTGCAGTTTATTATAGTATTTTAATCGCAATATTTTCTACAAAAGATGGAAAATGTTCTGAACATTTCTAGTAGCTTTATAAAGTGATTCAAAAGTAGAACATTTCGTCTGAAAGTCGTCTGAAGTCGGCAGAGGTACTCTTTTATAAAGTTTTGAAAATATAGGTAGGTACCTATATAGTATATATAATGTGTACAGTAGACATTTCTAAATGTCAGTGAATTTTCATTACTAATATTATTTATTTTTACGAGTAGGTATACGCTACTGATGATGTATATAGCAGTAATGATGAGTCGTTATAAGGACTAAGGACGTAAGTATTGATGCAATTTAATTGGACTTATTCAGTAAAATGTTTTGAGATCGCGATATAGATTTTATACATTTCGTACAATTATTATGGCCCACCTACGAAAAAAAAAATTAATTCAAGTTTAAATTGCTGTGAACTGTATTCATTTCGAAGTTATTTTTATACTTACCTTTGAATTCACTCAACGATATTTATCATTTTAGACATCTGAACTTGAAATTTATTTATTTATTCAATGTTATTCGTACAATCGTACAGAACGTTTACCTCAATTTAATCGAAATAATATTTACCAACAATATTTTTTCAAAGGAATTATAATATACTTTAAAGACGAAACTTTGTTGTAGGGTTTTAAATGTTACATGTAGATGTAGCAGTTACTGTGTTGTTGTCTGTTGAGCTCAATAAAACTTGCAATTTGTTTTGTGAACACAGTGTTCGGGTGTTGTCAGTTTTCTCAATTTGCACCCTTTTTATTTTTATTTATTCTTCAAGTATAGGCAATGGGCCATCCTACACATGATCAAACGAGCGATTCTGAATGGAATTATGTCAACTTAAAACTTTAAATGTTTATAAAAAAAGATTGTGGTTATGTATCTTTAATATTTTTTAACTGCTATTATCATAACTTATGAGGAACCATATATTTAATTTTAAAACCTTAGATATAAATAGAACATATTTTTATGAATTCTAAGCAAAAATAATTTGAAAATTTTCCTGATTTTGGCGAATTTTTACAAAATTGACGCCCATGAAGACGCTCATGTCTAAAAAACGACTACAGACAGAAAAAACACACACACTCACACACACATACACACACACACATCATTGGAGTATCAATACATCCATCTTTTGGTTCCAAGTATAAAAACTTAATAATAACATGTATTATTATAATATACGCGTATTTATCTTACATAATATTATAATTTTTTTTTTATAAATTTAGAAAATTGGTTAATTAATACAACTAAAATGATGAATAATTTATTATTAAAATCTTTAATTGTACACATAATATATTGGTAATAGATTACTACTATAATAATTTTTATATTTAACTTAGGTCTAAAATCATTGTCCCTGTACTATTTTTTTTGAGAATCTTGAAAGCAAAGGCACCGATGTCTTTGAAACGCCTATATGACATAATTATTTTTAAAGTTTAAGTACCCACCCACAAGACAGTACTAACAAGACAATAAATTATACAGCTATTAATTTATCTATACGACAATAATAAATTGTCATATACAAACTCAACTTTCCATGGATCTGCTTGAAAAAGCTTCTGTATAGGTATACCTACAATAGATGTTATTATTATGTTTAATGTCTAATGGTAATAACTAATAAGTAACAAATTATAGATTTTTGGGACTTTCTATATATAATATGATTATGTAGGTTGTGTTATTTTGCTATGCAAAATTATACATTTTAAGTTTTTTAATTTTTTTATTATTCTGTTACATCTGTTATAATATTTACATTTTACGAAAATACAATTTCAAAAAAATTCGTCTAATATTCTATAGTTACAGTTATTATCTTGTACCTTATATTACATACTCAACTCAACCAATTGGTTTCATCACAATTGTTTTTGTTTTCGCATATACTATAAAAAGTGTACAATGTCAAAGAGCCTGTTGGAAGATGGTTTGTGGTTGTGTTTAATCGTATATTAATTTACTGAGTTTGAGATAATACCTAATGCAACTATTAGCTGTACCTACATAAATTATATAGAAATATATCATAATCACTCAAGTTAAACAATTTTAACTATAGTTATTTCACATGCATAACAGATGGCAGTAATAATAATAATAATATTAATAATATAATATAACAATTGTCCCAGCCAATGTATCACAGAAAACAAATTTTCGTGTATGATTTATGAAGTACGAAATATAACGTCATGACGTCACATATACAATTAATAACTATTATACATAAATGTAATGGTTATAGAAATCACTCAATCGACGAAACACTAACAAACATAAATATTTGTTTAATAACAATAATTTGTAATAGTCGTTCAATTTCAAACAATTAATGTTTATTCATGTAAAATGTTAAAAGTCCGTTAAAAGTTCACACTTCTCGATTTGATAATTATTTATTGTATTATTTAAAAATGACACATCAACTACTCAAAACGGAAATCACAATATTGTTTGTACAAACTAAAACAATATTTAAACTATATTATAATTGTGTTTTGCGTGTTGTACAATAATAACTGTATTTAAAGTAAAAACATAAGGTACATGAGTACCTATTATTATAATGAATTGTACTTTTTAGGTTTTTAGGTACCTGTCGATATGACGGTCGCTAGTTGTTAAAAATAGTTAGAAAATAGTTTCGTTAAATATTTTCAAACTGTGAAGCTTATAAATTATATATAACAGTTTTATATCATTATTATATCGCAGCCGAGTAAGAAGTTGAGTAGGTAGAGTTAGGTCTATACTGTTTCAACATTGTACACTGTACTGCTATATATCGTTTACTTCCGGATTCAATTATGCTACGGCACTATGGAAGTCTAAAGATTATAAATAATATTAAATATAACTGTTCCTCGAAGAAATGAAAATAATATTTATAAATAATCGAAAAAAATATAATACGATAGTAACCCAATAGTTCTGCTCGCAATACATCAGATGCAGTCGAATTAACACAATTCCAACGACGGCACAATACATTATACATGTTATGCAAGTTTTACAATAATAATTCTACTTGAAATCAAAACATAGACGAACCCACGACCTGCATATTATAATTATGAATTTTACATTTTAGGTACCGTCCGTAACAATACAATAATAGTTTCTATAGTCGTTAAAAAAAACCCAGAAATTGAATTTTTTTTTATTATTAGGAATAAATAAAGCTTCGGCTTTTAAGGTCATATTTTGTAGACTACGAGTGTTACAGTAGTTTGCTTTTTACAAATCGTTGTACATTATTGATACGTAGAGTGCGAATGTTGAAGTAGTAAAAATCTAGTGAAGTTGATTGCAGTGTTGTAAAATACCAAAAATTGCACTTAAAAATTTAAAAATTGCAGTATTTAATAACAATGTTTTGAATTTATAATTCATTGTCAATAATTTATATGAGAAACATAATTCCTCAGTTATATTCGTCTTTCTTTTTTCTTAAACAATGTTTAAATTCTAGAAAAAAAAATGTTTCGCATATTGTATTAACAATATGTATAAACTACTAACCTAAAAAATAATTGAACTGGACTATTAGTGTTTGTTTTAAATGTTTAAATTCAAACATTTTTCGATTTAAAGCACATAAGTAAAAACCAAAGTAAAATTACATGAACAAAATTGGAAATTGTTTAAATTGTTTTATAAATGAGTTAATTCAACAAAATTGCTATACAATAGAAAAAAATCCATAGAATCTCAAATCATTGTAATCAACATTTTTAGATTTTAATTCATAATGAGGCGAAACGCATTCAAGACTTGCTTAGTAATAAATTGTAACAGTAGAAGAATAGTTGCAATGCAACAACATCCGTACCATATTGATAAGATTTAAAAGGTATTAAATTAATACTATGAATACATATTTCCTTTTGAATTTTGTTTAAAATAGGTTTATAAGATTAGAAATTGGTCCTGCCAAATGTTATCAAACCGTGAAGTTTATTATGAAATATATCCGACTGTTTTGTATTATTATTTCATAACAACCGCGGTCGTGTAAAAAGTCGATCAGGTATTCGGGTAAGTATATTATTGATTCAATACTATTCAGATATCGTTAACTTCCGGATTATAATCTACGGAAGATTATAATATATGATAAATACATGTACTACAGACGTCGGATAAATGAAAATAATATAATACGACTGTGTAACGCGATAGAACCTATAAAACTCGATACATCAGTTGCAGCAGTCGGATAACGAGTCGCATAAACACAATACCGACAATACGGAACAATAATATTATTATTATTATTTGTGTGTAACTCACACTCGGAATATTGCGAATTACACGCATTTTGCCGTCACACATTATATACAATAATAATATATTCGACGGCGAGAGGAGTGTGTGCGTGTGTGTGTGTGGGTGTGTGCACGCATTATACGCATATATGTGTGTGCCAAACGAAATATGTTCGGTACAAAATGTGTTTTGTTGGAAATATTTATCCAAAAAAATTCAGACCGAAAAATATATAACGTGTTTAAAAAGGTTCGAGAGGAATTACGAAATAAATTCCACCGGCTAAAAAGGGTCCGCTGCGGCAGAGGTGCAGGAGGGTACCCGTTTAAAATAACACCGACAGGCGAGAACAAAAGATTCGCCAAAGAAGTTCTATTATACGATATTATTATTATTATTATTATTATACCCTTTTAGGCGTGTACGGTGGCAGGTAGGTAGGTCGCTGTAAAAACGTATAAAATCGACTGTGAGCATACATGACGTATTATAGAGGTAGGTACCGAGATGTTTATTATTATTATTTTTCTCTGTACCCGCGGATAAAAGAATAATTTTTTCACATTATTTTTAATTAATTCTGTGTCCGTTGTGCCGTACGCGATGACGGCATGGCGCATTCGATACTATTATTATATATAGGTTCCTAACTCCGCAATATTAATAATAATAATAATAATAATAAATGTAATATTTTACATTTCAAAAATAATGTAATATATACATCTGCACGCGTGATAAAAACACACCGAAATAAGATAAATGCATTATAATATATACAGTGTGGTATAAATCACCAAACACGCCCACTCCCTTTTTCTTCTGTACCTATAAGTAATGCAGTTATTCAAAATATGATTTTTGGAATTTTTAAATACCTACGCTTAGGTAAAGACCATATTTTTAAATTCTTGAGATTGTTCGCACTACTTAAGACAAATTTCCTGAGGAGAATAAACTTATATTTTTCCAATGTGAAACCATTTTTCTTCTGCAAATTGTTTTAAATTATTTGGTAAAAAATGTTTCTAAACATTTAGGCTTTTAAGAATCATAATTTCGACTAATTATTCAACAAATAATTTAGTTACAGTAAAAAATGGTGTTTCTCATTTGAAATATAGAAATTTTTATCGCTACAGCATCCTTTAAATAACGAAAATTTTTATGGAATTTCGATTTTGAATTTTGAAAATTGTTCTTGTACATTTAGAATATTGTATCAATATTTTGAATAAACTACACATTTACATTAAGTGAAATGATTCATTATTGTAGTATTTGTAGTCTATTTACTTTATCTTGAACATTCAATCGTTTTAATGTCAGCAACGAAGTTCATGATGCGAAAATACATAATATTAATTCTCCTCCACAATTAAATTAGATAATACATCGACACACGAAATTATTACTTAGCGCCAAGGCATCAAACAAGCAAAAGTAACCAATTATTAATTAATTAATTATTTAAAAATGTTTGTAATATTACTTATTATATTTAAAAGTTATTTGTATATAATTCTATCTTTTCATCAATTTTTAAATATTAATTAACACGTATCAGTATTATAATAAATATTAGTTTATTACGTTTGCAATGTTCAAATACTTAGTATAATTGCATAAATACAGTCTAGTGTACATTAAATGTATTAGGTATGTAGTTTTAATTGATATACGAGGTATATTTTTAATTGACCCCCTCTAAATAGTGGATGAAATTTCGGCTGTATCCAAATACCACACACTATTTTTAATCCACAAAACAGATTAGGTACCCTAAAACTTTTATCAAGAAGCACTAAATTTTGTTTTAAATCGTTTATATTTTGACCACCCAAAATAAAAATTATTATTATGTCCACGAGTATAAGATTAAGTTGCTATTGTGACATGCAAACAACAATTAATATAGGATTCTAATGTAATTATTGTGATACTTAAGCTTCTATGACAGCAATTTATTTGTATTTAAACAAATATGCATATTTAAGTAAATAATGTTATAAAATATTTGGTTTTTGGATTCAAAGGAAATTTAGGTGACCGAGAGTGTTCGCTATTTAGAGGTTTCACCTAAGAAGTATTAAATTATTATGGAAACTCGCCGCCATCGTTGTTCATTTGAACAATGGGTGCGTCGGACGAATAATAATAATAATAATAATAGTAATAATAATAACAATATGCAAGACCGAATGTTATTCACAAACGGCGTCTATTTATTTATCTGTTCAATAACAAGGCGGCGATAGTACAACAGGTGTATATAGAAGTTACCCCTACGTGGCTGTACAGTGCACAGTAATACTTTACGTTTCGGTTTCAGTCGAGTGTGACGTTCATGAAAAAAAAATCATCGGTAGGTACCTATACATGATATAATATATAATAATAATAATAATAATAATAATAATAATAATATAATATAATATAAAACCGACTGCGCAGTGAAATTTCGGGCGTGTACCTCCTATATATGTATATACCAGTTGCCCTCGGGTCGAATATACACTATCGCAGTGAATGATAATAATAAAAAAAATAGTAAGCCCCAATTGCGTTCGATACCTATTTTTAATGTTACTACGGGGTCATAGCGCCAATATTGCTTTCGTGAACTATTTATGTAATATTATCATTACATTATATTATTATATGGTCGGGGCCGGGGGAAAGAACAAAAACAAAACAAGAACGGACGGACGTATAATAATTTATCGCCGTTATATCCTGTTGGGCGGCTGCTGCAGGTACCTATCTGCCTATCTGCCCATATCGTAATAATAAAATATATCTACTGGAGATATTAGCTAGGAAAAATTAAATTTTACGAACAATCCGCACGACGATTGCTTTTTTATTTTCACATAAACGCGCGTATAGTTCACAATAAGTATTATAAAATATATATCACACACTCACACACGCGCACACACACTCACACACGCGCACACACACGCGCGCGCGCGTGTGCAGGTGCGCAATACGACTGCAGAATGGACAAATTTATTCATTTCTCGAGTCTCCGTGGCCGAAAACGTTATTATATTTCGGCTTTCAAAATATAAAATATAATATGTTTAATGCATTATAATACTGCTGTATACAGGGCGGTTCACCGAGCACGTCACTCCAGTTTTTCCCATTTATTAGTGAATTTATGACAGTTAATACTAGAATTGCTGAGTGCATTCTATTTTCAAACAGGTAGGTACTCAGATTTCTTCATACCATAAAATAACATAAGGATAGTGTCTTGTAGCGGTGATATCATTCATTTTATGTGGAAAACAATATTTTGTTGGATTTTGATTGGATTCTAATTGGATTCAGTGTGTCTAAATAGAAAATTCTAACGAGTAGTAACCAGGATAATAGTTTTGTAAATTATGGGGGCCATGGTGATTTGAAAATTGTATTAATTAATATTATTCTATTACTCTGTCGACATTTAATATAGTATTTAAAATTTGTCTGAGAATAATAAATATACTAGATCCAATATTGTCCTTCTTAACAGTTTACAGTAAAATAGTTCATATTTCTAAAAAAAAGAAGTACCTACAGGATACAATTATTTGTACAAATAAAATTTTTATGTGATTACTAATATTTTATTATAATTATTATAAATAATTCATATTGGGTATGTATGAATAATAATAATGATATTTAATATTAAAGAAAGTTTTATATTATTTATTATTAAAACGTTATAACTTAAGTATTAAATTTAAATATAAATATTTCATTAAAAAAATGTATTATTCATTTATACTTTTCTTCACTAATATAATATTATTTTCTAATACAAAAATTGATTTAAACTAAATATTTGTTTTTTAAATTTAAATCATATTCAAGTATTATAAGGTGTACTCTGAAAAGTTAGATTTAAATGCATTATGCAAATATTCTCTTTTTTATCTAGAAAAAAAATTATTTATCCTATCCAACACTGAATTTATACCGTTACAGCTAGGGCGTCTTGTACGTAAGATAAATCGAACACATAATCAAATCTAACAGCCACGCTCTATAATATAATAAGATAATAATAATAATAAAAATAATATTACACGATGGGTAAGTATTAAATATATTATACACTTATACTACTTGTATATTATGTGGTCGGTCGCATTTTTAAATCAATACGGTCTCAACGCATCTATTATAATATTATTATTTATTGCATATTATTGTGTTATTTTTGTTGGATTTTGGAGCGTCTTATTGGATTTGATGTATATAAATATAATAGATTTGGAAGATATGGGGCTATGACGATTTGAAGATTATACTTGTAATTAGTATGTCCCAAAGTGATCAATAAAATATAATTTCATCAAAATTGTACAGTTCGTAAAAAATGCTTAAGTATAATAAGTATACTAGATCTAATATTACATCTATTTTATATTTTTAAGAACAATAATTATAACTGTGGGAAAACAATTATTATTATCCTTAGAATATTGACAATTTACAGCAAAACGGTTCTCATTTCTAAAAAGAAAGTAGTTTGAATGATCACAGCCTACAGGGCTGCGCTCTATGAATGGTAGCTATATAAAATGGTATACTTTAATGGATTGGCTATTTAGTAAAATATTAAAATTATAAATTACTTTGCCTATTATTAATTCTAGCTTCTCTTCATTACGGCGTCTTAATACTTATTTAAGATCAACAATCTGTGGAACAAGTTTGACTGGACTTGCATTACTGAACATTCACAGGGACATGGCCATTTGAAAAATTAGTTCAACGTTTCTCCAAACATTTTTGTTGCAGGGGAGCTACCGGGTACTACCGGGTAAAATAAGTATGATATTTCGAGGGGGGGGGGGCTTAGACTATGAAACCTCCACCAGACAGCTACGGGAATGGGGTTAACTGTATTACCTACTATAGTTTTAAATTAAAATTTTATTTTTATTTTCCTTCAAAATGAAATATTTAATGAAAGTTATATGAAATGTTAGAAGCCTATTTATAATAGTATTCGATATAATAAACCAACTTTTAAAAATGTTTTCTTCCAGTAAGTTTTTGACTATTAACTTTTAGATTTCATTAATATTTTTTTCACATACATGAAATATTTCACGAAAATAAATCTCATACAATTTTAAGACCCTACTTATAGGTGTTATTGTAATGTCACATGTGCGTTGTGTTTAAGCAAGATAAATCGAACACATATTATAGAATTATAAAATCAGCTGCGTATTGTATAATAACTACCTACCTATTTTACTGCATGTGGTCGGTCACACTTCCAAACCCATACGGTCTCTGCTCGCTTATGTAATAATAATATTATTGCATATTATATTGCGCTATATCTGCATATAGTAGGCATATATATAGTTGATACCTATATGCGGACTTGTCCAAGCAACCACTTCGATAAATGCAAAACGTAATTATTATTCTTCGATTTCAAATCATCCATCGATCCGCATTAAAAATCGTAAAATTGTAGGCATCTTAGTTGATTTTTAACGCGGATCGATGGGTGATTTTCAATCGAAGAATATAATAATTATGTTTGGCATTTATCAAAGTGGTTTCTCGCACAGGTCGATATAGGTATGGAAAAAAGTCGATTAAAATATTATTAGATTACCAACGACGACGACGACGGCCATTAGAGTTGTACGCGCGTATAAACGACCGAGGAACCTACCTGTTTAATAATTTAGTAATTAGTGTACCTAATAAAATCTATTTGTTATGCGAAAATACCATAAAGGTATTTAAGCGTTTGGATAATGTGAATAATAATTTGTTGAACGGCGGAATGCGTCTGCGGGTAAATACTTAACGAGGTGCATTGGAACGTCGAGTTGGTAATAATCACCTGAAATAGCTATACACACACAAGGATATATTATTATTATTATTATTATTATGCTAATCGTAGTGTAAGAAATCCTGAATGCATATCGATATACATTAGAATATATTACAGATAGGTACCTATGTTAAAAATATTTGTTTACTTCAGCAGCGTTACATTGCACATAACGTCATCACATATTCACACGAGAAGTGGGTTTTGATTTTCTCGATGTAATATTATAATTTATAGGAGATCCATAATATACAGGGTGATTCAATAAGCATGGTCACCTCCTTTTTTCCTTCAACAATGCAGTGGTACAAAATTTAATTTTTGGATTTTTAAATATACTTAAAGACAACAGGAATTTTAAATTCTTGAGAGTTTTGGGTAATATTTAAGGAGTGTCCTTTGGCGAAACAAACGTCTGTTTTTAGAAACACAAAAACTCTCCTTTCTACTGTCTATTATTTAGTAGATCATTTTTCTGGTTCTAATTAAGCTTGAGGTAATCATACTTGATTCAAAATTCAAACGAGTCGTTTTTTAGTTATTTCATAACTTCGTGTGCTAAGGATAATAAGCTCACGATAATGGGCTTGAAACATTTATGGGGATTATGTCGATTCAAACATTCTTTAGTGATTAATAATTCATAAAATGAATATTTCAAGTATAATTAATTGATAAAGACTAGATCTTGGTAATATAATATTATACATTTTTCGTGAATCCATGTTTAAGGAACATTATTTTTAGTGTTAACATTTAAACCACCCTTTCAAATTTTGAATCAAGTGCCTCAAGAATTTCACGAGAAATTTAAAAATTTAAAAATATTATAGTCTTCGAATAAAATACTTAAAAGTTTCAAAACTCAGAATTTAAATAAAATTTAAAAAAAAATAGGGGCTAGCATGCTTGGCGAATCGCCCTGTATATTAGTAAAGGTACTTGTCATATTATATAAGCGTTTATATACTTAATCGGTCTGTGTACTTACTGCATCAATACAATATCATCATTATGTTTGTACAGTGCACGATGTCGATGACCAGATTTCCCGGTGTCTAATATTTCATCACATATTACTATTATTATTACTATCATCGACTCGTGATGCATAATATTATAGTAAAATACGAACGGCTTACATTATAATAATTGTTGTTGATCACAATAGTAAATAATATATTGTGTGCAATTCGCATGCATTATTACGACATGTTATGTACACGATATTATTATTGTTATAATATTATGCACAATATACGAGTACCTACATACAATATTTTATAAATGACGCTTCACTCTTGTAAACATCGTCGCGCGGTTATGAATTACAATATAATATTATCATATTGTTGTATCCATATACCGTAAAATCTATAGGTACCGTGTCGCATAAATAACGTATTTTGGAATGATTAATCGGTGTTGTTCTCATAAAATTAAATTAGGGTATACTCAGCACAATTTTCTAAAGTCTTCGCAGTCTTCTAAACAAAAATAGAATTACCAATGTAAACGTCCAATTATTGCCTTTAATATTTTACTTGTACTTGCCAATTTTGTCCGGGTCCATGAGACTACTGAGCGCACATATATGATAGGTATGATATGGGTGTTATATGGTAGGGTAGTCAACATAAAAAGTTCCAGACTATGGCCTTGGCATAATAAGGGAGGAGTGTTCATGATATAAAACGAATTTTCATTTTCATTATTTTTAAATATTTCAAAAAGTAAATGTTTAAATACATATTGTATTAAACATATTTACTTAAATAATATTTAAATATAATTTTATATTTTTTGAAATAATTTGAAATAATGAAAATGAAAATTGTTTTTGTGAATCTAAATATTATATTTTATACTGTACAATGTTAAAATAAAATAAAATCGTATCCTATCAGTTGTCGTTTCCTATCAATATTATAGTATCCTATCATTCGTCGAACATGAATTATTGGACACGAATTTGCGTTTTTCACTTATTTTATTTCACCAACAATTCACAATTTACATGGGTCTTTAACATGGTTATGACAAAGACAGTATATCTAACATATGTCCACTATAAAGTAGCTTATGATTTTATTTTCAGGCTTCAGCTAGTGCAGCGTATAACTAAGGGGAACCTGCAGTGGTATAACCACTCATAAAAAAGTTACATACAACACAGAGCACCAACTACGATCCCATATAAAATTATTTCCAAAATGCTATCGATAAAATTATATATTTTATTTTTGGCTTTTCGTCATCTTGACAATGTACATGTCCTCTCGAGTCTCCTCCTCTGAATATCTTTCCATTTGTGCTACCGAATATGCCATGGAGTCAGTATACCAAACTCATGACTATTGTAACTTGTAAGTCATTAATATACTCAAAGTGATTTATCAAGTTAATATAAAATAATAAAAATGTTTTTATTTTATTTAAAAAATGTATTTTTCTCATAAGCTATTCAAAATGTGCAAACAAAATATGCAAAATAGACCGTTATACTATTATGTCTAAAATATGCATTTATTAAAAACCCGCATTCAAATATACATAATGTGCAAAAAATATTTTTAAATTTGAAACCTTACCATCTCAAAATAAATTTGTATCGATTTAAATTTTATTAGAATATGCGTAAAATGCAAATGGATAATAATATCCCGAGCCTTGTAATTATGTAAGGAATCCTATAATATAGTTAAACTTACCCTGTATTATAATTAATTATCTGCCCACTCCACATCCGAAGCAAAAGTATGACCGCGTCAAAAAATGACTTATACAATACTCCTGCGTTACATGTACCTACTATTATACATTTATAATAATAAGGATTTTAATGTCTAGACAATATTATATTTTGCAGTCAATCGTCGTCGTACACACTCGTGATGTAGCATACAACTTAAACACAATATCTGCACGTACTCGTATGATGGGCACATACGCGCTGAACCATAAGGAATGTTCTTTCCTTTTTAGAAAATTCCCCAACCACATTACAAGTTATTTATTATTCACAGCATCGTATCATATAGGAATACACATACTGCAGCAGGATAGGTCGTCAAATAGAAGATTTGCAACTATAAAGTAATTTTCACACGATAGTAGGCATGGTATGCTATGGTAGCATAACATACTAGCTAGTTTTAAATAGGTATTGTGTTTGATTGGGGAGCGTAATTACAGTGGTGGGGGGGGGGGGGGGGTACTCGGATAGATTCTCCATTCGCTGTGTTTACATATTATCGTAGTATACTAATTGGAAGTTTAAATAAAAAAAATTATAAATTATTACGAAACGAAATAATTTAAAATGTTCAATTGAGTAATTCAATTATTATAGTATGATATATTATTAGTTTATTTTATTTTTATTATTTATATTCGGGGGAACCCGTGGCCACATTGGCGATTTTGTGTGGGGTAGTACGGTAGGGAGTTTTTTTGTAAGGGCTTAGTAGACTTTTATGTTGGTAGGATTGTAACACGTTTTTTGTGTATGTGTGGCAAGGATGTGTTTTTAAAAAACCCCGGGGATCACCCATCCGGGAGCTAGCAACGTCGGCCGGTACTTACACTCAGAGCGTTTCCGCATATTAAACGTACGACCGCACCGCACCTCACCAAGCCACTTTAAGTTTATTTTACTCGGTTAGGTTAGTATAATAAGCATGGTATATAAATGGTCGAATTCACTTCCTTCTTTATCATCAATATTTATATTTTATAAACACGGGGTATTTCCCACCACATATACTGTACCTCATGACAGTACCTACATTATATGTAGGCAGGCAGACTACCGGCAACCTACCATACCATATTCAATGGCGGGTATAATTGCAATATTTTTACAACATAATAATAAAAATGTAACATGGAGATTAAACTGTTTATTTGTATTAATTGTTGCACATTTGATATTATGTACGTCGTACGAATAATATCGTCGTCGTCTCTAAGTCTCTTAGTCCATTGTTTTTCGCAACGCCGTGTAGGCACAAATTGTTTAGTTATAATTGCTATATGTAATAAGGAACTGTATTGATATGTGATGACTGATGAGTTCAGAATTATGTATATATGTAGGGGAGCAAAGTCCTCCTAAGGCTATAAAATGTACCAAATTTTAGAAACACGAGTGATACACGCACACATACATACACACATACAAGCAAAAAAACATTGATTTTTATTAATATAGATCTAGAGGTACTCAAACTAAGAGGTATCGTAAGTATTTGTGTCAAGGGAGCAGGGACACAGCTAGAAGATGAAAAAAACGATGATGACGATTTAAATATTACTATTTTATTCTGAAGCCGACCCGCTTAATTCTGACCTGCAATCCGAGCTGAAAAAAAGGTTATACGTACCTACGATTGCGCACACTACAACGAAACAACACGTACTCTACTCGGCCGTATGCAATACACTTGTCGCTTGTTATTGAGGCTGAGGACTTCTAGCTGCACTTAATAAAAACAAGAAATAAGTACCTACTTAAAATCAGGCGCGGATCTAAAACATATTTACGGGGGGGGGCCATCTTAAATACAATTTCGGCCTAAGTATTATAAAAACATTGTACATACCATGTAAGCTAATAGATAAATATTATTATTTAAATACCAGTTTATCAGTACAATAAAATATATAAAATTATTAGATAATTAATAATAAATGATCACTGAACAAAATCCTTTCGTCTTTTAAATAATTAGATAAGTAATATAAATTGTTTAATTAATAATGACACGTAATATATAATAAATAATAATTAATAATAAAATATAATAAATATTAAAAAATGATCACAGAACAAAATCCATTCGTCTTTTAGATTTGGCAAATTCGTCAATTACTTCTTCACAGTCAATACTAATATTTCTATAACAGTTAAGTAATGCAAGTCCATTTAAGCGTTCTTCGGATATTCTTGATCGCATCCAAGTTTTTAGTCGGCGAAGAGAAGAAAAATTTCGTTCCGCAGTTGCTGAAGTGGCTGGTAATGTCAGGAGTATGAGAAAACAATTATAAATAATTGGAAAGGTTTCGGAATCACATCTTTCAAAAGCTTCTAATGATGTTTTTGGAATTTCTTTTTCATTTGTCCAATATGTATGCCACAATTGAAGCTCTCCTTCGAAATATTTTTTTACGAGGTCTTCCGATAAGTTCAAATTAATAGATATTAATTCACAAAATTGTGCCATCATATTGTTAATTTTATTTTGGATTTCTTTTTGGTTATTAAAAACGTCTTTATTATGAATAAACGTTGGCAAAATTATATCTAAATCAAACACTGACACTGATTTTTTATCGAATCTGTACTCAAGGTCGGTAATTAAGTCATCTAAAAATGGAATAAACAAAACGATACGAAAATAATCTTCTGGATTTTTAGTTGGTGGATTAGCTCTTTTAGTCATTTGTTTTGTTATTCTTGGGATTTTAATATCGTCGAAAATTCCTATTTTTTCCAAGCATTGTTTACTATTATTAAAAATTAAATTAAAATTTTCAACGCTGTTTTTCCGTTTTTCTTTTAAAACACTAAGTACATTATTTATTAATGTAGAAGCCGAAAATTTATCTTGACTTTTTGATTGCAAAATTCTACTTATTGGTGCAGTTATTGAAAACATATCGGACATAAGATTTAATGTTAAAATAAATTCCGCACTTGACAATGATTTTATTAGAATAGACGCTTTTGAGGACGTTTCAAGATCGTTCCATTCAGATATTTTATCTAATGCTTCAATAATTAAAACCAAATTCGAAGAAAACTGCATAATGGAATCATGTTTTTCGACCCACCTAGTTTCACATAAAGA
Source organism: Myzus persicae (assembly GCF_001856785.1). Lineage (NCBI taxonomy): Eukaryota > Metazoa > Arthropoda > Insecta > Hemiptera > Aphididae > Myzus > Myzus persicae. The sequence goes on from NW_019104267.1 coordinate 443,128, forward strand.
CTTTAATGAAGTATTTAAAATATTTTTTAAAACAAAATTTTTTTTAGCTGAAGTATTGAAAAAACTTACTACTTCTTTAATAATTCCAAATGCATTTCTAACAAATGTTTGTTTACAACCTTTCATTATTGATAAATTTAGAGCATGACTAAAACATGAACATTTTACAGCAAATTTCATTTGAGATTGTAATAATTTAATTGCACCGCATTTTTCAGATTGCATCACAGAACACCCATCTGTAGTTATTCCTACACAATTATTCATAGGTAAAGCTAAATTTTCTAAAATATGTATTACAGTTTTTCCTATTATTTCTCCGGTCATTTTTGGTTCAGTATTGACACTAGATTGATCGTAGTTATTTTTATGACAGTCTATAAATCTAATAAAGTCTTCATTTATAGTTTTGTCGTACACGTATCGTAAAACTATAACCAGTTGTGAAGTTTTAGATATATCAGTTGTTTCATCGAAAATTACGCTAAAATATTTTGCTTTATTTACTTTGTTCAATACATTTTTTAAAATTATATTTCCAATTATCGAAATAAGAGTATTTTGAGTCGTTTTACTTATATAAGTAGCTGTTGCTTCAGCATTTTTTAAATGATTTTCCAATGCGATATCTCCAGATAATATCTTAAACTTTAAAAGCTCTCTAAAATTTCCTTCGTTCTCTAATGGGTTATCAGATAGATCATTAACGCTTCCATCATCGCGATGACCACGTAAAGCAATATTTTGCCGCCCGAGAAAAATCAAACTTTCAACTATAGGTTTTAGTCTAGATCTATTTTCATTAACTTGTTTTAGGCGCTGTGAATTTATTTGGTTTACTACTTCTAGCTCTGGATTATTATACGATTTTAAAAATTGTTTTCCGTTCAGTACAGAATTTTTATGGTACAAATTATTATCATGCGTTTCAAGGTAACCATCCTTTCCTAATAACTTAGCGAATTTCTTTAAAGGCTCAACTACTAATGACTTTAATTGAGTATGGTTATTAAATCCATGACCAGTTTTATTATGAAAAATAGAACAATAAATACAAAATAATCCACTTTCTGAAGGCGAAAAAACAAGCCAAAAATATTTATTTATATGTTCTTGTTTCAAAAATCGTTTACGAAGAATTCCATTTTTTGTGTGACTTGAATAAGGAAAATTGTAACCTATTGGTGGTTTCCAATGATTTTCAAGTAACTGTTTTTTAGTAAAATCATCAATTGTTGATTTTGAACTTAATGCAATACCAATATCTATAATTATATTTTCTACAGTACCTTTGTTTTGATTTGATGTTGGATCAATGTCTACATTTTTCATAGGTTGATTTGACGAAATGGGAGCTGGGTCGTCTACCATTTCATTGTCTTTAATGACACATTTTTTTTTTTTAAGAAAATTTTGCATAAAATCGGCACTACGCTTTGACATTTTAATAAAATAATAATACAACTATACACGTGACACGTTTGATGTTGATTATCGACAGTTACAGCGGCTGTGTGCGTATTGTATCGTAACTATATGTCAACTAACAAATTATCATTACACAATAAATATCGTCAATAATAAAATAGATAGGTACTACATACAGCCAGACATTTTATTGCATCAAACAAGTTTAAATATTCGATTAGATTAGATTAGCTTTTTGACGGCGAACGATGAAAACGGAAACGGCCGAAACGCTATCGGCAAAACAATACATTTTATCGGCTGCCGAAAATAGATATAATAGAAAATCCACCAGTCTACGGGGGGGGGGCCATGGCCCCTTGGCCCCCCCCTTGGATCCGCGCCTGCTTAAAATACGATCTAAAAAAATGTAATTGATGAGTGAATCATTTTAAATAAAAATATGATAAACGATAATATTATTTACATGTGAAATAGAAAAAAAAGTGTCTGGAAATAGCTTATCCAACAAAAAATGTGAAAATTTATTTATTTTTTCGTCATCTACACATCGCGTAGTACTCGTAACGAAAACACTTGGCGGGTGCTCACTATAATCTATGGATGAATTATGAAGGACAACTTAAGTCAATTTCCTACACGTATCGCTTATTTTATGACGTTATCGGTTTTGTCATATCTTGCTGAATACGATCTCGCAATAATTAAACTATTATATTTAAACTAACAATTATTATTAAAATGTATTTTTATTTTAACAAGTGTGAAATATTTCATGAGTTAAAAATCCGTTTGGTTTACGGGAGTACGCTGTTACGTTTTGGGCAGCGTCTGGACGTGGCGTCGTGGCGTCTAGCGTCAACTACCGGACCTGATGTGGTCGTCGTCACGACGTAGACACCTCGAGCTGTTCCATCGTTCGACGCTGCAGGGAAACCGTACATTATGATACTAGACCTCTAGACGCCGACATATGCCCTGACCAGTATAGAGGCGCTCCTGGGAAAACTTACTGTAAGGTAAATCCAAGGACATAATTTAATTTGCCACGGGCAACCCTGCGCAGGATCCGCTATACCTTGTGTCATATTTTTCTGTATCCTTAACAACACCTGATACAGGTGTTATAAGACATAAGGCACTAAGGAAAGATAAAACATGCGGCCTCTATAGTTTCATACTATTCAACAGTATACCGTACCTACGTACCCCCCACTTCGGTGGTTTGTGGAGGGGGGAGTGGTAACCCATGACCCGAGTGATTTAGAGTGAACTAATAATTACAGTTTAACATCTTGGTCAGTCGACAACATAAAACGTTTAACCTTATTGACTCCTCCCCCATACAATTGTTCCATACAATTATCCAGGATATGTGCCTGATAGTCAACCATACCAACTTTACATTTTTTCAATCATAAATAAGTATATGGAATATTATAGTTTATTAAATATATTTACTTACAAAATACTTTTAGAAACCGTAAATTTGGCCAGTTCGTAGATTGAAGTTTCCTAACTTGTTTTATGATATTATTGCTACTAAAGTAATTAATTTTACTATTAGGCATTAGCAATACAGTAGGTTGAATTAATTTTTCCCAACAAAATTGAACATTAATTTGAAAATGTAATTATGTGTAGGTATACAATATATAATATAATGTAAGTACCTACTTTGGAACTATTTTTTAAAATTACTGTCGAGAAAATTTTTTTGCTGTATCGAAATGCTTGAACGTTTAATACAAGGTTCCTTATAAGTTATTTTGATGACTGTTGTAAAATATTACAAATACATTGGCACTGTTTCATTTTATAATCGTTTAAAGTTTTAATAATAACACAAAGTTAGTTTACAATATTCGTCAAAATCTCAAAAATTTTCAAATAATAAAATAAATGTTTATTTGACACAAAATTAAACATTTAAAATGATATAGATGATACAAGAAGATACATTAACTATACATATTTGGTTCTCTTTTCAAAAGTGGAGCTTTTTTTTGAATAGAGAGAGTTTATGACTCATTGTTTTATTGTTTTATAATCGTTATTACAATTAAGAAAATGAAAAATAGAACAGAATAAAATGAACAAGGACAATATAAAAAATGATAATAGAACAATTGGATATTTATATAAGCTTAGAGCATAATAGGTTAAGTTTAACCTATTCTGTGGCTTATATTTACTGAGACTTTAAATTTTATACAATAATAATGATAATATATTTATATGCTTTTAACTTTTAACAGAGAATAGAACAAAATACAAAATACAAAATAAATTAATGAATATAACTAAAAATAAAGATTATTGAAACAAAATATTATTATATATTTTTATAAATTTTAAAGCTGTTAAAATTATGAATATTAAAATTATACAGTGTACAAAATTCTATTCTTCCTATATCAATGACTTTGTTTCTCAAATACTGTTTCCATATTCATTTCACATATTTTGAAGGTAAACATTTATAATATGTTCTGTTTTTATATCTAAGTATCGAAAATTTAAAGCAAGATATTAGTAGTGAAGTGGTACATATTATTACCAAAAAATCTAAAAAAAAAAATTTGAACATAGTTCTTTTTTATTGCTATTTTAAGTTTGCTATATATTTATACGGAGAAGAACGACCTTAGTTATTTTGATGTAATTTAAAAATATGTTTAATATGGCTGACTGATATGCCGCCTACGCTTAGAATCGTTTTTCCTATGCAATTATATTATATCATTGAATTTAAATGTAACACCATCCATTACAGTGACCCACTTGTGACCTACTGTACACAGAGAGGTAGCCATCTTTTTATTCTTATACTATACATTTCGAGCTGCCCTAAGAACAGATGAGTTGAGTATCATGTCTAATGGTAAATAGTATGGTACCAAGCACCTATGTCTCTTATATTATATCTTAATTTCCAATGTCATATTAAATATATATATATATATTATAGATCTCTCACTCATTGTTCGATGACCTTTCTTGGCAATTAGTATGGAAAAAAAACAAAAGTCCTCAGCCCTATTTTCTACTCTATACTACTAATTAATAACAGAGGTAAAAATATACAGTGGATATTTTCATTAGACATTAATATTTTAGACTTACCTACGTCAACAGTTGCATTCATCCCCAACCGGAGTGTGCAAAAATTCCATGTGGATTTGACAAAAATATAATCTTCGTCTTTTCTGATCGAGATAGAAGAAAAATTGCTTTGTAAAATTTAAATAAAAAACAGTCTTGACAAAAAAAACCAAAGTTTGGCGATGATTTCAAGCTGCAGGAACGCAGGGGAGTTAAAATATTATGATATTGACTACATTTCACCTACGCACAATTGTATTACTCTGTTCGTTTTATCGTCTGCTATCTAGAGCCCCTCGGCTACTAAAAGCCCGACGGATCATTGTTTGCGAAGAGGGTATAATACGCTGCCAGCAAACGTCATATTTCAGTTTCAGCCCCGCACCTTGCAGCCACTACCCATAGACTTCACGTCACCGTTTTCGTTAAATATTATTATACACAACGACGATAATGATGATGATGATAATAATAATAATAGTCTGTCTCGGTTAAAACTATAATGTTGCAGGGGTGTTCTCATTTATAATATTATACATAATAACATAGGTAATAATATTTGTGGTAGCCGTGTGCATAGTGATTGGGCAAGGGGAAGTGACAAAAGGAAAATTGTCCCACATCCCTTAAAATCCTCCCGCTTCGCAAAAACATCTCAAATATAATGCAAATATCCAATTCTGCTAATAGTGTGTTCTATATTTCTATATTTCTATATTTTTTTTTACAGTTTTTAACAATCATAATGGTAAAAATACCAATCGTTACTTCAAGGAAAACAATATTAAAATTATCGCAACAAATAAAATTGTGCAATGTATTGTGCAGCTAAGTTGCTATTCTGCTCATTCATTTATATTATTTATTTAAAAACAGTTTGTAAACAGTTGAAAAAAATTGTATATTTTATAATTATTAAGCTTTGATGATAACTGATGCATGGTTTTCTCGAATAACAAGCTCTTTTGAATCGAAAAATAATAATACGTAATTTTGATAAACTGATAACCACGGATGAATTAAAATAGTAATTACAAATATTTAACTTTAAATTGTTGTTACAACTATAAGCTATATTGAATAATTAAGGTAATGGACTTTGGAAAACTACTAACAATTTTATCATACTTATGATCTTGAGTCTGTAGAAATTTTACCTAAATTAAAAAACTCAAGGATAAATTAATTCCATCATTTCATATAAATCTGGCTCACCCTGTGAGCACACCTATGATATTTTGTATCGATCGTCGAGTCGTGGTTGAGACGACGATGAGACGAGTGATGCCTCCCGGTACGAAAATCTGTAGTTTATATGTTTATATAAATAGAACCAAAAAGAACCAGGTCACGAGAAATCTTTTATTTGCTTATTTGACAAATCAACTTTTCAAAAAGGCACCATTTATTTTATTTATAAAAAATGATGCGAGACATACTCATTAGTAAAGGTACGTTGACCGAATTTTACTCTTATTTTCTTTTAAAATTATTCATATTTTCTATGCTAATAAGTAATAATTGTCTTATCTTAATGCAAATGTGGCCCAATAACTTGTTAAAATGTTCACGTTAAGTCGAAAAGTTATATTTTACATTTTTTTAATTGAACTAGATGATTTATTTTTAATCAACCATGAACTAAACTACTTTAATTGGCAGTTGAAAAAATTTAGCTTTTTCAGTTGATTTAAAAAATATAATGTGGCTTGGTCGTACGCTCAATCTGCCGAAACGTTTTGAGCGTACTTACCGGCCTGCGTTGCTCCCGGATGAATTTTTTAGCAACAAAATCCTTGCCACACATACATACGTGTTCCAACCAAACTTTTCCCCCACACAGTACCTGGCAATGACTGAAGTATTTGAAGCCTTTATTTAAATTTAAATTAAAAAAATATAATCCATCAAGTTCAAATATTCGGTTTTAATAGTATTATACTTTAATAAGTCTAGGGCTTGAAATATATTTCAAAATTGATTTTAAATGTCCATACAAATCTCTAAAAATCTTATTAAAAATCAATAGTAATATTAAATCGAAAACGGTTGTTAAAAATATTTAAAATTTATTTTGAAATCGAAAAAAAAACTAAAGCAGATAGTTTATATCAAAATAATAACTACTTTATAGAATTTAAGTATAAATTTATTTTTAGGAAAAAAATAAATTAAAACTAATTTAAAGTTTATTTTATAATCACGTGATCACGGGATACGGAATTTAGATCACTCTAAAACACAAATCACTGCAGTGATTACTGATGCATAATATTACATTGTGATTAGCTTATTATTTTCGAGGTCTTCAACCGTAAAATATTCGTATGACATGTTATCGTTGTATACATTTTACAAGTATTGCCTAATGGCCAAATTAAATATAAAAATGTATAATGTCGTCATAAAAGTAAAAACTTAAAAGTATTCAAAAATGTTGTTTTGTTACGACTGAAATTAATGTAAAAATAATATTTTTAAATCTTAAATAGTTTTTGAAATAATGAATATTCTTTCACGTTATCCATAGGCTATATATTATTATTTTACACCTAATTAAGATCTTACTAAAAAATATAATTTTATAAATTTTATATTATGAGCACGCAGTCACAAGATAGAAATTAAGATCTCTCTAAAAACATTACAGTGGTTATTTAGGTACCTACTGAAATGTAATATTTATTTTGTAGAATAGCATTGCGATTAGTTTATTACTCCCGCAGTCTTCAACTGCATAATATACACACAGGTACCTGTGTTATCGACGTATAGACTTAACTTATAATAAAATATATTACTCAATAGATATTTTTCTTTTATGCGTTAATTCTCGATACCTAATATATACGAGTATAGCTGATAACTGCATCCGCGTGATTGCATATATTATTACTGTTATTGCTGACGTAAAGTCATTATCCATCTCTCGTGTTTAATAGAATAATATTATGTTGTACTGTATATCCACTAAGTGATGCGCCTCATTAAAAATGCTACATAATATTATAAATACCTGGTATCTCTGCGGTATACCTGCACGTTGATGCCGAACCGGCGACTGCAGCCTCCACTCGGTGCCGCTAAATGGGTATAATTATGCATATAAGAAGACATATTATAATGTTCTAGAAACTATAGCGTGTCTTTCTGAATGGGCAGAAACTTCTCGTGGTTTTCTCACAAACGCATTTAATGTATCGGGTCCCCGATAATTTATCGCGGTCTCTAGACGCACATGTTGCATAGGCTGAATAAAAAACGTGTTTGATTAGTATAATACATATACATATTATAATATTATAAACGTTCCTGTTCCACGAAACCGATTCTAGAGCGTTGTAGTAGGTATTAAGTATGGATATAATGTTGTGTACCTACGTGAGTACTCGAAATACTTGAAAACCTACATCCGGCGATTTAGGTATCCTATATCGCAATAAGTGAGTTGATTCCCGAGACCTTTCTCGTGTATTAGTTGATTCCCGGGTCATAAAGAGTTACGTACGAGTTGATTCCCGGGTCATTAAGAAGTACGTACGAGTTGATTCCCGGGTCATTATATATTTTATTCAATATTTAGTAAAATATCCAGCCTATTGGCATAACCCAAGAAACACCACGAGGAGGTTGGCTGACAAGTTTCTCAAAAATGTTGTTTTTTTTAGTTTTTTCATATTTTGAAAATCATTCAATTTTTATTTATTAATTATTTATTGAATTATATTATTATTAAAAACATTTAGTAGTAACTAGGTAAAAAAATATAAAAAAAATTATTAATTTGGTCAAAATTTGTAACACATTGTTTTTATAAATTAGTATCTGGTAATGAGATCACCAGTATACCGTGACATCTCTTCTCTTAAATTTTTTTTTTTGTAAATTCGCGCGTGGTCTCGGTGGATATAAGAGCGAGTTGTGTGTGACGGTCGAACTCTTTATACTGTCGTAAACTCTCTACTCTTGCAATCTATTGATAATTGATATACAATAATAGGGAATCAACTCGTACGCAGCCTCCTATATACAATAATCATTGATTTATTTGATTATATATAGGGATGGGTAGGCACGGGTTTTTCGGTTTCTGATTCAAGGAGTATGTAGAATGTTGGCATAGAAAACCAATATTATAGACGTTAAAAGCATAATTAAAAATATTTATGAAAAACGTTAAAAAGTTCTCCCTGCTAACTCTAATGGCCTCCCCGGAGGGCGCATAAAGCTTTAGACTTGAGTTTTATGAAACAAACGACGAAACAAGATGAGCCTTTTTTAATTATTTAACCACATAGAAAAACAGGAAATTATATTTTCTTGTGACACATATTTAAAGTTACTATTGGAAATAGATTCAATATATTAAAGTATGAACAGTACATATTTTAAATGTTTTCCTAGGTTTTTTACACAAATGTTTATCATTTATAAACTTAAAAAATGGTCAATGGACATTATATTCCAATTATGTTTTGTTGGTTACTAAACAAAAGTTATGAAACATATGTATTATACTTTCCATAAAATAAATAATTTCTTAAATTGATTGAGTATACACTATACACAGTAATTTTCTCCAAAATGGGCCACGATAGTCCTTGAGATAGTTTAACAATGACATATTGGGTTTTAGATTCCGTAATACTTAGACTTGGTACACAACTTTGGATTATCTGGAGATTATAATAACAACATTTTTAATAGTAAAAAAGTTGACGAACAACAATGGATTATAGGCATACTTTGATTATTGTTTTTTTCTATTAGATGTTTTGTATATACATGATTTTATGTCGGAGAGTCCTGATATTGAAAGATTAAAAAAAATGTTGTGATTACCTGACTAACAGTTTCAAAAGTGAAAAGAACTTATTTTCACCTCAATAGTGGGCTGCTGCATTGGCAAGTTTGGCTAGAACTATTAATGTTTGAGAGTCATTTCACTTCTCTTTAATATACATACAAATTAGAAGTATCAAAATTTTAAAAACTCCTCATGGTACAAAAAATGTGAGATGGCAACGATGCAATGAAGCTTACAATGAAGACTATAAAAATAGTAAAATATTTTATTACAAATTTGTTGAACAAATATCATACAATTAAAAAAATAAAACTTAAACTTAATTTTCAGACATATTCATGAATGCAATTATTATTATATAAGTAGGTATTATATGACTATGTTCATTTTTATTCGGCGAATGTTATATATGTTAGAATATTTATTGCCAGTTATGTTATTTTATTATTTTTTCACATTGTTGTAGGTAATAATTTACTCAAAATGTGTCTAAATGTTTATAAACTGTAATTATGCAAATAAAATGGCAGCATAAACAACCAATGATAATTGCAAGTATCTATGCAATAATTTTTTTTAGAGTTACATAAAAATATAGACCTGCAAATTTGTTGAAAATTGCCTTTGCATACAATCTTAGTTTTTCCATATTTTTATTTATTTTTTTCCTGATGTTTTGAAAAACTATATTAGCTAACTAACACACATCATTGTAAAATCAATACATTAATCTCCCCTCTCAGAGTCTAAAATCAAAATACACCTACCTATAGACTAAGATATTTTGTTTTCGCTGGATGTCTCCATGACATTCTGTCGTGAGGTTACACCATAAGACGTATTAATTTTGCAGCTGAAATTATAATATAAAATATAAATCAATATTTATTTTTTTAAGTTGATATTTTTTTCATACATTTTCCATACAGAGAGTCAAAAAGTTTAAACCTTTTTTTTTCGGCATTCTGATGCCCGCTAAACATATTCTGCCTAGGGCAAGCGCCCTTTAAACCCTCAGTAAAATACGGCAATGCCTATGCAGTCGTCGACCACGATGATTAACAACAATAACCCTAAGCTACTCTGACTTAACCTGTTGCAGATGAGTGGTGTATTGCTTCTTTCTAGTTTCCTCGGACAACCGATTAGAATTAGACATTTTGTTTATTCCAAAATATGATAAACCCGACCAACCTCGGTTTTATTTCGTTAAGCGTTGCCTTCCAGTGATTCGAATTGGCTTCCAGAGTATTTAAAATTGCCGACCTGCTCGAATTGTTCTATGACTATATTTGCATAATATTCCTCGGACGCTTAGTCATGTTCATATTGTACTTTTGTTTGAGATTATCGGATAATAATAAAAATAATAATACTAATGTACGGCTCTACGGTCTACTGCAAAATATTATGTGTCATATTTCCGCGTATTGCGTTTAAGTATAATAATATAATAATATAATGATAACTCCTATTGCATTAAATTAACACGTTGTATTATTTCACTATGTTGATGTAGACTTAATATATTTTTTAAATTCTCATTTGTATGCATGACGTTCGCTTGTGAGTACGACCGCATTCGATTCTGAAACACTCAGTTTAGGTATTTATTAGGTATTTCATATGTTTGAGAGAAAATTGTGCAAGAGACGGAGAATAAAACTGTTTTATAAATATTAGGTAGCTGAAAGCCGTTTATTGATATAATCACATTATACGGCATTACAGCAGTAATTAATATGCACGAAACTCACTAACTTTAAAGTTAATATGGAAAAATATACTAACATAACTCTGCAGTTTAAAAAGTTAATCTACTTTTTAATTATTATTATTAGGTATAGGTAAGTGGATCACATTGCAGTATTTGTGTTCATCCAAAATCAATGTTAGTTTATCACGTAACAGAATAACAGCAATTATAGAATCGAATTATTTGTATTTGAAACAGCGACGCTATGTCTACAGAAATTAAGTATAAAACCATGAAAACTAAAAAATTCAAAAAATACGTTTTATTCATTCGATGTCTAGCTGTATTATATACCAGTAAGACCTCGTTAAATTCTAACACACCCGACATAGGTAAGAATCTATTATTCAATTTGTTTGAGAGTATTAAATAGTGCAAAAACTATTAGTGACGGAGAAAATTTAACGCCTTGGCTCGAAGCAGATAGGTTTTTTAATTGTATTATTTAAATTTGGTAGCTGCGAGAAGTACAGTAGAAGCCGCTTATTAGAAACACGGATAATTGATACAATCGCGTTATTGAAACAAAATGTGCAGGGACGGACCGGCCGTATATTAGAACATTGAAAATAAATCTGATTATTGAATCATCACATCGGTTATTTGAAACAAATGGGAGGTCAGTTGACATATATTCACCATTTATCCGTGTGATAACCAATGTAATTTAATCTTATCTTTGCTGTCGTTACGTTTATATTTGGACTATACTTTATCTTAAGTGCAGTACGTTCTATGCGATGTATAAGAATGTTCTTTCCTATACGTATCGTTAGTTCAGCTTCGGCGTGCGTACGTAAAGGTGATTTAAAAGTGTTTCGTTATTCTAAAAATCTAAATCTAAAAATGTCTAAACGCCAAGATTTAAGTTCTAAACAGAAGTAGGAGTTATTAAAATCATATCAAAAAATATATACATTTGTACATATATGTACTTTTTTTATATTATACAAACATTTTTAGCTTATTTTTCATTTTTTTTTTTTTCATAGTTCAAATCAAACCAATCGCTTATTAGAAACAATCGGTTAATTGACACATTTCATCGAATCAGTGAAATCACATTGCATTCCACAGCATTGTAAGCATTAATACACGCAACACATCACGCGTGGTACTCGCTAAGTTTAAAGTTAATGGCGGTATAGACAGATATATCAACTCAATTGAGTTTAAAAAAGTGGAGCACATAAGAGTATAATATTGTTTACGTACATTTACATACGTTTATGTAATTTGCTTCTACCGTACTGGTACTATACAAAGTTACTTATTGTTATTATATTATACTCGAACTTCTAACATTTTTAAATTTTACGTGTGACTTGCTTGTATGAATTGTTCTCGTTGCCGCATAGGTTCTAGAGAATTTTTTTAAGTGTTGTTATTTTCTTGAAGAAATAAACAAAAATAATTTATCAACTTGAAACTTCAAATATAACTTTAAATATGAGCTACTAACTACAACTGTTTATGTAACAAATGTTTAAAATTTCCTAGTTACAGTATGTGCCGTAGGTATAGGTAAGTATAGTTACAATACTAACCAAGTAACTCAACCATCCCAGGTTATTGTTCATCGGACATTTTGAATGTGCTCATCAATAGTTCAACCAAAATGGTACAATACGTGCTCAATCGTCCAACAGCCATTACTTACATGCAGTGGATAAGCGTTGCTTTGTTATTCATATTTTAATACCTAAGGTGACCTGCAGTAATGAGTACCTAATTATATACGGAGTGATCCATAAGTAACGTACGACACTCGTTGTTTGAAACATTTTTGAAAACATTTCTTTTATTTATCATTAAAGTCATTATAAAATAACATTTTTACTATTTTTTTTATTGCCATCATTTTTTTTTAACAGTTTTTTACTCTTCTGAATGACAACATACATATTTTAATTCATATGCTGAAGCAAATACGATTTGGAGTGTTTCGATTTATACAAATTTCGGAACATTAGTTCATTAGAGGTAGGTCAATATTTTAAGTTCAGATGAGTAGAGTGTAGAGGACCAATGTGTGCGGGGTACCCCTCCCTATTCCATTCCACTCCTCTCATTTAGACTTTAAATACTTACTGATATAAATCACAATAACCACTTATCCAAAACTAGATTTGTATATTTTATCGAAGAACCTACTCCAAAACATATTCTATTTTTGAGTAAGGAATTATAATGATAACGCATGTCGTTATAAAAAAAGAAAACATTTTGGTTTTTAAGGCTAAATGGACCATCCTGTATATCATAAGTATACAATATTGCAATACATGCGTTGCTGTAAATTCCCGAAATCGGTTCTGTGTATAATATAGTAAATCTAGAATACTATAATAATAAACGTTATGTGTAGGTATAGTATTATAGTATAAGTATAATACATCTACTATGGTATAGAAACTAGTTGGACCAAAGGGTGTCCGGGAGAATGCGTTTTTTAGTGCTATTTACCAGTCGGCCCGGCAGTCACGCCTATATAGTTAGAGGTTTGTAATGAAATTCTGTTAAAAACTAGTTTTTTAAAATCTGACCAGCAATAAATAATACATACCACAATATGACGTATAGAAAGCCTTTATGCTATGATTATAATATTATTATTTACTGCGGAAACGTGCATTTTTGAACATAAATTGTGCACCATTATAAAATATGTTATATATTATTATATGTTTTAATTCCATGCCATGTTCACAACCGTGTAATTTAATGCTCAAGTGTATTGACCAATTTCGTACATTATCGACATGTCCCGCATGCTTTTATGTACAGAAGAAATCGTTTATAACGACGTCCAAAGGACCAGGATAAAATAGGTAACCGATATAGTCACAACAACCAAAATTTGAAAAAAAATGTATTTCCTATTAAACATAATAATATTATTATATTTTAAATCTTTATTATTAACAATAATAATTATTATAATTATTTACATATAATAGTACACTCGTATATTGTATATTATTATTGAAAATGAAAGTATATTTTCATTACATAATATTATTATTATTGTTTATTATACTAAATTTTTTTTTTAAATCAGTTATTTTTGTTTATAACGTTTTTTAAATAATAAAAATCTAGTTGTATTTTCGTTTCTACTGCTTTTTCAAAGTTTGTTTTGAACTTAAATCGATAATAGCCATATCGTTTGACACTGATTGCTTAATATTTTGCACTTAATCTTGAAATTAGGCATAAAACGTTGATAGTACGTCATGTCCCGTGTAATATGTGGTTGTTATATAAATAAAATATTTGTCTAAATTCACCAAAAGTAAAGGTCATAAAAACCGATAAAAATTAGCATATTAAACAATATAATAGTGAATTTTGACGGGCCCTATATGTTTAGGTCTTAAGACCCAATATGTCACTACAACCGGTGTCGCACCATTCACGGTATCAATACCGAATGTGGAAAAACTATTGACACGAAAATACAGAAAAAAAATCATATACATATATTATTATTTATTTCAACCTTTTTAAAAAAAAAACACAAAATAAACATATTATTCTGCATAATATATTAATAGTTGTCGCACGCAGTGCACAAAAATAATATCAGACTATAATTATTACTATTATTCGCAATGTGTCTAGCAATGAAAGTGATATTTTTCGCATTGTTGAAATTTAGATTAGTCATCAAGTGCTGTATAATATGATTTTATCAAAGTATACATAATAATAATAATGTTATACATACAATATTAAATATACTGCATTGCACACAAAATTACTTTTTTTTTCTGTTTCTAGGCGTAATATAATAATAATTCGCTACACATATTTCGTCTTTTGTCTAAATAGCAAAACGAGAATCTATTTTTCCACAACGAGCAATTTCACGAGAAAAAAATAATCTTTGTTTCCATTTTAATAATTTATCGCACAAGTCATAATGTTATAAGTATAATATAAAAGTATTATTATAATAACACTGAACGAGTGTAAAATAAATACACAGACAAGAACATAATATTATACAAATGTGATTCCGCACTGTCGAGCATAATATTGTGTGTAACCCTACACGCCAGTGTATCTATAATATAATATTAGGTATTTATAATTATTGGGCAGTCAAATTCATATTGCTTTACAATATTATAATATTATGTTAGGTCTATGATAATATGACGAATTAATCCTTTGATATAAGCTCAACACAACTATAGAGTTGGGTGTAGGATGTAGGTAAAACGCGACACTAACATAATATTATTATATAAATATTATGTCCAGTGTCCACACGACTTTATGGTCAATAAATATAAGTAATACTGTTGTATCCAACACGGCCAATGAAATGTGATAAAACTATAAATTCCTATTTAATATTGGTTTTGTATTATATATTATAGGTATAGGACTACAATAGGTACATAGTGTTATTGTATTGTTCTAGTACTGAAATGTCACAGTATACTGAAAACTACCAGCTGGAAATGAAATTATTTTCCGTTTTCTGAAATGCATTTAGCGTGCGACCGACGATTTGTAGAAAATAGAAACGACGAGTTGTTTTCCGCACGATGTAGTGACAATCGCTAGTAGGTCGGCACAACTCATACAATGTTAGAAATATTTTAAAACTTTTTTATCTATCTTTTACAACACAGACAAGCAGATCATAAACGTTCACTGTTGCTCACAAATGTGGGACCTTGGACCCCAGATCCCAAAGTCCGAGTGAACTCAAGCGTCGACGGGCCGGTGAATACTGCCAACTTGAAGATCGGTATAGCATCTTGCTCTAAGTGTCGTCATACTTGTGCCATGGCGGGTAAGGCAGACTCGGCGTTGAGCGGTTAATACTTTTTAAAATAGGTTTATATATTTGAAATGTTTCAACTGGGACTTTTATATTTTAATATCGAAATGAGTAATACAGAATGTTTTTGAAAAATTAATTTTTGTTTTTATAGGCTATCCAAGCAGTGGAAAAAGGTTAAACAAATTTTGGATCTTAGATCTAATTATCAATTTAACAGGCAATTAGTTTTAACAATTATTTAATATAATGTAGTGAAATTTATATTTCATAACAATAGCATAAAAGTTGTGAATAATATTACTGACAACGGAAGTGCCATTACCATGTACATTTTCAAATAGTTTCTATTATTACTTATTGTTATTCAATCATAAATCGTTATTGGGTGGTTTAGACCTGTTCGTATGATGTAACAATATTTTACATTAATGTGTAAACGCTTGAAATTGAATATATTTGTGTTATTTCGGTGGTTGTTGGGGTGACCATAATAGTATACCTAGCTATTACGTAGGTACCTATGACCTATCTCTGTCTAAATAATATATTATGTTTTCTATATTATGAACTGTTATTTATTTAGTTAAGATAATTGTGTATAATATCATACGCATAATATTGCATAATTTATTATTTCACTTAGTCTCTTTGATTATTTAATTTTAACTTAAATTTTTAATGGCGCGCAATTATACAGTTATATTGTATTATGCAACTGCAAAAAGTAGTAATTAAAAATGTTTTTTAGTTAGAAGGGTAGAAGTTTGAGACTTGAAAGGAGCCCTCAATCTGTCTGGAGGCCTAGTGGATCTTTAATCCGTGCTTGATATTACCCACAGTCATCTTTTACCACAGCACAATAATTTATAATATTAATGTGGTAAATAAATTGCTGCCTAAATGTTGCTCTGAACAATCAACCGGCGCCGAGTCCACTTAACTCAAAATACGTTTCATTTCTTTTATTTTTATTATTTTTTTTGTAGAAATTTCAGTGTTGTACACATATACTTACTTGTTCGGTGTTATCCTGCTTGCAATGGTATTCACTATTTAGTTTCCTCATTTATATACACGTGATAAATGTTTATGAGATAAATAATATTTAATATGAATATGTATAATCCGCATAGGAAGTTTGAGATTTTTTTTTTTTGTGGGGGGGGGGGCTTAATTCTTATACTGTAATAATAGTGAATAAGATTAAAACACATTTAGGAAATGTTTGGGAGGGGGACTATTGCATTTTTGGGAGCGTTAACCCCTATTTGCGCCTATAAATTTATAAGTCATGGCCATTTTCTTAACTTTTCCACGGGGAATTTCGAATTCACTATTACTTTGTTAGTCATACACTACGGTTTTATTTATCCATGAACAATATTCTGTGTAGTTTTGTTTGGTATTTTGTCTTATTCGTACATTTGAGAACCACTCACACTTAATATTTTTCCACATTGTTTGGCGTTCGTCTAACACATGGACTGTTTGTACATTGAAATTGACCACATAGTGTCGACTGCAGTTTTTCAGTTTTTTGTCTAACTCCCGCGATTACGCACATCAAATCAGTTTCCGCTGTTCCACACCCGTTTTTTACGTAATTAACTATTATGTATCCCGTGTGTATTAGAAGCTAATGCAGAAGTGATAATGAAAAATAAGAAAACTAAAAAAAGAAAATGGGCAAAAGAATCGCACTGTTAAAGTTTCCGCACGTTATACCCATTAGGTACAAGTAAGAAAATAAAACTGGTGGAGAAATTAGACATTTTCATAACCTTTTAACTTGACCAGTATTCTGGCAGAGTTTAAAAATAGTTTAGATTAAAATCAAAGGTGCAGGCGGTGGAAGCACCAGTTAAAACAGTGTTGTTTGATTAAAAATATATCATTATAGCAACGCGATTGCATATTCACCGAATTGTCTGTAAAATGGTCTTAAGAAAATTAACCATTACCCATTACTTATTACCTACAGAAGAATAATATTAGAGACATGTCAGCTGTTGTTGCGCTTTAATAATTTTTTAATATAATATTATGAATAACATTAAGATACATTTCGATTTTTTTTTTTTTTAACTTTATTTTAAAAACATACAATCTGTAATTTAAATTTACAATAAGCATGTACGCGGATAAAAAAAAGGGTGTCTTCCGCTTACATGGAAAGTTTGGCTTGTCCGAGCGGGGTATGACCATCAACATTTCGATTTAGATATTATTTTTGATTTCTTATATAATTTTTTTAAATATATATTATATATTTTATCATGCACTGTAGGTACTTGTCAAATGAAGAGAAAAATGAGTCTTATATGTATGAAAATATCATGTGCACGCGGCTCGCTTATTTATTTAAATGTATTATACACATCGGGTATATATTATTATACATAATATTATTATTATTATATAAAGTCATGCGAGGCCTATCGGCGGTGGATGTACAGTTATGTAGATATATTTGATATAGATGTAAAATGGAGGTATGTATAGGTAGGTACGACTGTTGTACGAGTACTGGTTTATAGTGAATACCTAATAATAATAAAATTAAAAGAAACCACAGACATGTGCCGCCGAAGCGATTTCGTATTGCATGTAGGTACAGCAGGTATGTATAAAAACGTATAAGATAACTTACCTATACGATTAATATATTCTACGCCATGCAGGATGGTAAAAAATAATGTCCCGTAGAGTAAAGTATGACTAGAAATTATATATTTTATAAGTATCGATATGAAGTCATGTCACTACAATCAAGGGTATAATTGTGTAGGGGGTAAATTCTCACTCACGCAATATGCTCGTTGTTTACACTATTATGTTGTTGGCTTGTCCTAATTCCAAGTTAAAATATGTATTTATAAACTATTACACAACAACTGTAACATTGCTAATCTTCCCTATAAAACATTTTCAAATAGACCACTAATTTAAGTGGCAATTTTTCATCCGGGTATTATATACGCCTGCCAGCCATGCTACACATTTTCGATTTGTATTTTTGAACCTTAGAACGTCAACATTTAAATTATGTAAAACCGTAGATTAGTACCTATATAATAATATAATATATTATGTCCTAAAAGTTATATTAAAAATAGTTGTTTGACGGCTGAATAGGATTTTGACGGATCACGATAAAAGAATCACTGTACATTGTGAATCAACCCACTTTAGTATAAATCGTTATCAGACGATATTTTCAAGAATGTCAAAATAAAAATTCGAATGTATAGTTATCATTTTCTGAGTTGTTAATAGTATATATTTTGTAGGTACCTATGTATTAAGTAATATATTACTATAAAGTCTTCTGATAACGGTTTTCCATAAATAATGAAATATATGTTATATTTCAGTCCATAGTAGGTATATTGTACTCTGACAATTTAAAATTTTTTCACAAAATTGAAAATCGAAGCACTTTTACTGCCCGAAACCGTGAATTTCTTTGCGTATCAACTCACCTGGACTCACACATGACAAAACATAATATTATAATTAACATTCGTTTAATAACAAGTTCGGCAGAGAAGTGCGAGTTGTCGAAGTCGTACGACATGCTCCCAAAAAACTAGGTACGACTGCAGTTCGATTAAGCTTTTCTCATAATTGTACATTGACCAGGATTTTGAAAGACTGTTATAATATTTTGAGAGTAACTATGTTGGGAAACGAGAGTAGTAGAAAACCGGAAAATAAAAATAGGCGAGAAAGAAAATGTCATGAAGGAATGGTACTTAAAAATGAGAAAATAGATGCCCGTGTTAATGGACCATTTTTAAGTTAAAAAGCAGAGGATATGTTAAAGAAAATGGGGAAGGCGAGTTCATTAAAATACCCAAAGAGCAGGAAGGAGCCAATTTTAGTGCAGCACAAATGTGCCTTGGTACTTAGTGGCAATAACTTAGGAGCCCCCCAATACTCCCCTAAATAGGAGGTTTTTAATGGGAACAAGATTGAGCTTTATTTTAGAACCTTACTCGAATATAAATACATATGCGTTATACAAGTGGCATAACCAAAGGGCAAAGCGAAGTTGTACAAAAACAGTCAACAAATCAGTATTGTCTGTTGGCTCAGCATGATGTGAAAAGAAAATTAATTTAACTGTACGATAATGATGATTAACTATTACAAGACGTTAAGTTACAACAATAACTTGTTCACTGAATAAGTTATAAAGGTAAAAACAAAAATAATTAACTAGTTAAGTTACCGTTTGCGTCAAAGACAGTGAAAACTAAATACATGGAATTCGTATGTTAATCAAAATATTATGATCCTGATAGCAAGTCACGGTATGCTTTCCGTTTCACGATGGAATACATGGTGAATTGGTGAAATATCATATTATCTATGAAAACTTATATCTTATATAATAATATTAATGTTAAAAATCAAATTTGAATATTGCATTTGGTGGCTTCCTTATAAGCACATATTTTTACATAATACATAAGAATTATAAATCGGGTACTACAACTTCATGAAAATATATACTTGAATTTTCATGGTTATGAAAAATAATAACACAATTTTAATTTAGAACTATAGTTGGAAGTACAGTTAACACCTCTACTTAGTTAAATGTTCAGTGGAAAATGTTATAGAATATTATAGCTTACATCGCACATTTTATAAATTATATAATAATTATCTATCTTATATACATATACCTTCACTACATCGTGATCGGAAATTAAATATTGATAATCACTAATCAGGTGTGAAAGCAGTGTGACTAAATATCACTAAACAAAAATAAAAATTTAAAAACTACATTTTTGAATATTTCAAGAACTGTGAAAGTAATCAATTTTATGTGTTCAAAGTTCAGTGGTCAAATACGAGCAATAAGCAACTACTCACCATTTTGTATCTTTCCAGCATGAATGGGAAAAACAAATATAAATAGGTAAGACTCTGATATCAGTTGACGGGTACTAGTGTGTTGTTATTATAGCCACGCCTCATCATGGACGTGTGGAGGTAGGGACAAGGGGGCCTGCGAATTTAAAGGGGGGCGTAAAAAAGCTCGGAATAATTTAATAATACTAATATCCCTCATAAAACAATATCTAAGCAAAGTATGGTTTTTATTTCAAACATTTTTCAAAATGCAATAAAAAGTTGTTCTGATTAAATTAAGAACTAATAGGTTGTCGATAGTATATGAAATAATTATAACTTAAACCATTTATAGCAACCCTCAAAATATGAAACAAGTAAGTATACACAAAATTTAACGAAAGTATTATACTTTATGTATTATATTAACATTTATATTTTATAACACTCAAATAATTTTAAGTTGATAAATCGTAACAATATTTATATTTCATTGCAAATGGAATAATAATTTTGCATAATATCTTAGCTAGAAAATAAAACATAGTTGAGCAACAAAACTGTCTGTTGAATAAATTATTCCAAAAACAGATTTAAAAAAACACATGTTTTTCCTTGCTTTATTTGTGTTAGGTAAATTTCCAAAAGAATTCAATGAAAAAAACTCGTATCAAAAAAAATAAATAAATAAAAAATGCATTTTGATTGAGATACATATTATAGTAGACATAGTGGCATCTTCTTGGCGCCTTTTAACATTTTAGCGCTATAGCCAATATTGCAGCCTACACTGCCTAAGTATAATATTAAAATCCATAAGAATAAAATAATATTATCACAATATAAACGCGCGTACACCGTCGGGTCAAACGAGTGCGTAGAAGCTCACACGCACGCACGCACCACCCGAGTTATTTTTAGTGCAGTGTATTATTATATTATTATTATACGTGTGTAGACTGTAGACATTATGGTATTATGCTGTACGCACAAGACTTTCGAGCCTCGTCGTAAAATCCGATTTCAATTATTCCAGACGAACATCGTCGTCGTAATATAATATGCACAATACTACCTAACACTAGACTACATAATAATAATAATAATAATAATATCGTAGAGAAATATAATACGTTGTTTGGAGTGCGTTTTGTCGATCGCTTTTTTTCATTGTCATTACAACACGACGACATTTTTGGACACGTTTTATTTTACGAGGTGAGCGGACTGATGAAATATATTGATTTTAAAATGCTGAGTTTTTTTAAATTTATTTTCGTCCGTCATCACGTTTTGGGATAGTGAAAATGCTTGGATTTTCTACTTCGATCAGCATCTGTTCTGAATATTCTGGTAGGATACTAGGATATTTCATCTAGTTGGTACTTTGGGTTGGAGGGGGGGGAACTACCATTAGTCAAATTTTCAAGTAATTTTCATAGAATAAAATTCAGGAAAACAAATAAAAACTATGGAAAAACTGAGATTTTTATGCAAAACCGGTTTTTGTACACCTATATTGGTATTTTCTATACACTACACAATTTACATATTTTGCAATATTTTTGAGCTTCAAAAAAACTTTTTATAGGCATGCACAAGAAAATTTTTTGAACTATTGTCGGTACATAATTTTTCACTCGGTAAAAATTAAAAATGTAATTGAGAGTAAATTGTGAATAATTTTTTATGAGTTAATTAAGTTAGAATTTCGAAAAAAATCACGAAAATTTCCAAATTATTTTGTGGTAGAAATTCATAAAAATTGTTAGATGTCTATCTAAGGTTTGAAAATTTGATACAAGATTTTCCATACGTTTTCCTAAATTTAGCAAAACAAAAAGTTTACTGGGGGGCGAACAGTCATTTATGAGAATTGTATTGTATATTTACCTATAAATCAACAAATACTCACAGAACAAATGTTTATCAACCAACCAATATCCTTAAAAAGTTAAAAATATTATACAAGATCCCTCATAAGTTATTGTAATAGCTTTTGTAATAGTTGAGTAATATTTAGATTCACATTTATAATAAGTATTAAAATTCAAATTTGGATCAAAATCTTGATAATCTTAAAATTATTTTGTAGTTAAAAAATGTACAAAATATTCAATTTTTATAATTAAGGAATAAGGATTAATAGTTTAAAACAAGAATTCCCATAAATAGATCTTATTGCAACTAAAAATCTAAAAATACATAAACATAGTTTTTTTTTATAAACAATTTAAGTTTAAATTTGAATGACATTAAATATTCAAATAAAGAATAACTTTTTAGTGGTTCTGTTGTAATTTAAAAATATTATTCTTAGGTACTTGAAACTTTTAGAGTATAATATTATACATTTTTATTCACATAATAATGACATTTTCGAATGCTTTTTTTCTGCAAAAATTAATTTATCCTACCGTTGTGTAGTACTAATACCTAACACTTGATGACCATATTTTCGAATATCTACTGAAGTTTGTTTATATCACTTAAGGACGATTCTGTGACGATACAAACTTTTGTTTTTCATATAGAAACTCTCACCTAATTTTCACTTTTAATTATTTGGCAGATATTTGGGATTTTGGATGTATTTAAATCAAAATTCGATTAAGTAGATTTTGATTTACATGACTTTACGTACTACTGATCATATATCTATGCGGTAATGGGTTAAGTAGATAGGGGGTCAGTGAGTGACGCTGGCCCCCTGAATAATTGAAATTTCGCTACAATTTATTAGACTGAATATTTCTCATCAAATTCCCAGCTCTAATAAATTATAATAAATGATATTAATAACTCATTACACTAATTAGCTTTAGGTTAATGAAATAACTATCTACAGTATACTATAGTTTGTTATAACCATAAGGCTTATAGCGTATTCGACAAGAACTGTGTATAACAACAGAATTAAGAGCTGCGTAATAATATTTCGCAGTGATGGTAGGTTAGTCTATGTCTAGTAGTATAAGGTTGTTAAAGGTTCATTATTTGAAAAGTTGATTTCCCCCGTAGGTGAAAAAAAGTTTCCATGTGACCTGGTTTTATTTCATTCTATTTATAGTATCATACAAACTACATATTTCCGAAGCGTAAGTCTCATCATTGTAGCGAATACTCGTCGATCGATAAATAATATCAAAAGCTTGCTCACAGGGTATACCAGGTGTATATGAAATGTCAAAATTAATTTATATTAAAGTTTTTTATGTTTGATAAAATCCCTACAAATACCTAAGCACAAGCACGACAATATCGTTAGTGGAGTACCAAAGTCCATTAACTGTATATTAATTATTAATTTATCTTATCATTGAACTACATTTTAAAGTTTAATAACTGTAATTATTGTCTTAATCTATCCACGGTTATAGATTTATCACAATTGTTATTATTTTTCCATTCAAAAGTGGATGTTCTTCGAGAAAACCATTCATCAGTTATCAAAGTTTAATATATACAATTTTTGATATTACAACTCTAAACAAACTATTTTTGAATTGGTAAAACATAAATTATCAAAGAAAAAAGCAACTTTGCTGCGCAATTTGTTGTGATATTTTATATTGTTTTCTTGAAGTATCGATTAGTTTTATATTACCAATAATATTGTTTTTAATGAATCATTTATTGTAAATATTTAATAATAACAAAATATAGAAATACTGAACACACTACGAATTTATTAGTAAAACTGGCTAATCTTTTACATTATAATTACGATTTTTTTTTTTGGCAGGGAGGTTGGATTTTAAGGGGTGTAGGCCAATTTTCTGAGCATGCATAAGAGGCTACCAAAAATATTATCACCTGCGTAATTTTATAGGCATATTATGATTTAGATAGCCACCAGAAAATGATTTCTATCGAACAGAATATTATTATTATTATCAGTATCATCACGATCGTCATCGTCATCATGTGTAATAATGTTTATCGTAAATGGTGACGTGGCGTTTACGTGTAGGTGGCTGCAGGGCATGGGGTTGAAACCAGAATATGACGTTTGCTGGCAGCGTATTATACCCTCTTCTCAAACACTGATCTGTCGGGCTTTTAGTAGCCGAAAGCCCTAGATAGCTGATGATAAAACGAAAAAAATAATACAATTCTCCGAAGGTGAAATGTAGTCAATATAATATAATACTTGAACGTTCCTGCGTTCCTGCGTGAAATCATTCAAAAACTTTGAATTTTTAAAACTGTCGGTTTTTTTGCATCAAAAGAGAAAGCTGTACCTAAATTGTCACGAAATTCGATGAAGTAATTTTTTCTCTATCTCGGTCGGTGAAAAAAAAGATTAAATTTTAGTCAAATCCACAAGAAACCTTTACACTTTTAGAACTTTGGTTGAGCGATGAATACAGCTGACGTAGGTATGTCTATAATTAATATCCAATGAAAATATCCACAGTTTTAACTCTTTTATTTAGTCATATATAGTAGCAAGTTAGTTTACAAGTGAAGCCGAGGGTGGTGTTTTTTTTTCATACTCGTGATGCAGTTTTTATGTAAAAGGGAATAGGTACGTGAAATGTTGACATTTTTAAAATTTTAATTCATTTTCATGTGTGAAATTTGGTTGAATGGTACCACTATCTATCACATGACTATATTTCAACACATTGTTCCAAATGTGAAAATTCACTAGTCAAAAATTATTTTTGCAACAGTGCACAAGTAGTTTTTTTATTTCATACCTACCTATTATAACAGCTTATATTTTTCACAGGTTTTTCACTTTTGTGAATTTTCATATTTGACCTGTCAAAACAAACTGTTTTTATTGATAAATAGTTTAATTATTTGTAAGTGTCCTGATTTAATTACACAATGTAGGTAAGTACTAACTAAAAGTAGTGTAAATTTGTAAACTGGCATATTATGATAATATGCAACATTGACTTATGCACTTATGTCATATTATATATATTTGTACATATTTAAAATAAATTAATAATTGGCAGATGTGTGTGTGTGTGTGTGTGTGTGTGTGTTGATGTGTGGACACAGTCTCTCCGAAGATAAAATCAGTGCATGTAGACGCCTATTTTCTATTTAATCCAGAATATTTGCACTTAATTTGCATTTAAGGTATAAACAAATTAAAATAATTACAATATTCTATGGCTAAACCACTGATTAGTGATTATTATACTGTAATATTATGCACAATAAATATATATATTATGCATATTAAGTACATCAATATAAAGCCGTCCGTGGTAATACAATCTCCGGGGTTGTGACACTCGGGTTGGGGGAGGAGAATTGAGGTTTGGGGGGCAAGTGTAGATACCAAACTTTTAGTACCTTCCTACCATATAGATTCAGCCGAGATCGGCTGTTTCTTGATTAGCTTGGGGTAGTTTCCTTACCTTTCCTTATACTTAAAAGGAAGACTCACCGAAAATAATTGAAAAAAATATTATCGGCATTAAACAGAGTAAGGAATAGCTAAAACTTTAAATTAGGTCAAATTGGACTTTTCATTTAAATGAACCGCTAGATATTCCAATAAATTAAAATGTCAACTCCAGTTTTTTGAAATTATTAAAAATTGTATCAAAATAAATCACTGTGCTGCGCCGTTGTAACTTCAATATGTACTTAATACAAATATCTCTTAAAAAAAAAAAAACTAAACGTTATATTGAGATGCTGATACTTCTATCGTCTATAGCATGGAAGATTGCATATTTCTACATGTATCAAACATCAAAAATAAAATGTTTAGGTTGGTATAAATCATTGTGTAAAGCTTTCAACTTTTATACTCGTAATATAGGCGACTATTCCGAGGAATTCCCAGTGACGTCACGTGTGGTTGTTTAAGATATCCCTGTCTCCTTAAATAATATTTTTTTTCAGATTGGATTTTGACAAAATCGTTTTTAGTAGTTCTGATATTTCATTTCTTTGAAAAATAAAAAACATGTTTATCATAAGTATATCTAAAAGTTTATAGTCGTCAACTTGCAAGTGAATATTTTTAAAAGATTTTTTATTGTATGATACAAAGAAAATATGTAGCGTATTTACATATAAAATGTAAGTTCTTTAACAAATCCATAATATAACAAATTCTAACATTTTAACTCAGAGTTAACTCATGACACATCTTAAAACTCTGTTAAAAACCACCAAACATTTTTTTATAAAACTTAATTTATAACCATTAACATAT
Source organism: Myzus persicae (assembly GCF_001856785.1). Taxonomy (NCBI): domain Eukaryota; kingdom Metazoa; phylum Arthropoda; class Insecta; order Hemiptera; family Aphididae; genus Myzus; species Myzus persicae. The sequence continues at coordinate 470,084 of NW_019104267.1, forward strand.
TATAGTAGTTTGTGAACCTTAATTGATAACTAATAAGACATTCACTAATCAATGTTTTATGTGTGTAATTAGTATATAATTTATAATAATCTAAAACCAAATACGTTTCAAATATTTCAAATTTAAATCCCTATTAAATAACTCGAAGTCATAAAAAAACAGCATTTAAAAAAATTTTAATAATTTTTACTATTTTCATAATCGTATTATTCTCTGAGTTATTACTTTTTTGTACTACAGCATCCAATTATAATGCTGCAGAATTTTTTCTTCTGATAATTGATATACATAGAAATCGATCGATGTTACCCGTTAACAGTAAGTTGTTGATTTCAATAGTAGGTTAGTATCACTCCACTCTGTGCACCCACAACTAAACTTTATATACTGATAATTAGGTAACGTTATTATAACTCACTACCTACGCTCGTCCGACATTCGATTTTTATTCATTGTAATTCTCAGAAAATATTCCGCTACACGCTATTAAACACTGCACTAGAAACTAGTGCACTGATAATAATCACAGACCGGATGACCGCTAAAAAATAATAATAATAATGTTCAATGCATGGCGATTTATAGGTTTATACCAACCTACATAAACGCATGCGCACACCCGTAACCAGATCGTTATAGATACCTCTAGGCCTCAGGTACCCGCACCGGCCGCACCCGATAAGAACAAACGAAATAATAATATAATATTTTACATTCCGTGGTAATAATATTGCAAGTCGAACGAATGAGCACGTTGAACCGTTTTGGTCGAACGTTTGACCAACACTTAATTAACAATACTTAGTAATTATCTGGGGCGATCCTGGATGGCGCACAAAACTACCACTTGTTTGACTCGAACTGTAAGCAGACACACACGTTTTGCGTTTGATTTTTATGTTGGATAAGAAAAATTAAATTCTGTCTTTGCATGATAATATTGTTCAGAACATTTTATTCGCATTAAAAATTTGTTATATCTTAAGAATACACCTTGTGTTCCAATCAAAATGTAGAAGAAAAGAAGATTTTACAACGCGTAAATTAAGAGCTACTAAAGTTGCAGTTCGATATCATAACTCAAGGTGTTGTTATTTTTAAGTGAATCCGTACTTTATTGTTTTAGTGTAAATCTTCAAATATAATTTTTGAATTAATATGTTCTTCATGAGTTACAATTTTTACTTTGTATAAGTAATACATAAACATTGCTGATAAAGATACATTTTCAAGTTTAAAAAGTATTTGTTTTAAATAAATAGTTAATCAAATGTTGAATCAATCAGTATAAACCTATAACATCATTTATTGTACAATAATATTATTTAATAATTGAAATAATAGAAAAAACCGTAAAAATATGCTTTACCACTTTAAAAAAAAAAAATAATAATAATTTTAGGTTTTCAAGTGAACTTACATAAAGAACTAAATGCAAATAGGTTTTTGAAAATTACAATGGTGATTTGGAGCAATCACTTTTTGGTTTTTATTTTTACTTCGATTTCCTTGAAAACATGTCTGTTTTTTTTTTTTTGTTGTTTAATATATTCTTTGGAACTGCAGTGCGACACAGTGTGATTTTTTACAGAATTTAACTATCAATAATGAATCTGTTAAAAGGTCAACATCGTCCCGAGCAACCAAGATTGACGGTACGTACACTTTCTTTACCACTTAACATACTTAGGACTGTCTATAAACATATCACAGGTGTGGTTAAAAATACAACTATTGTTACATAAAGTGATAGCACCTATAGGTACTGATTGTAACGTACAATATATGTTAATAAATAGTATAAATAGTATTATACGTGTAAAATAATATCTTATTATTTCTCAAAATGACAAAAAACTATAGGCACATAAAATTGATTTCAGCTAGTAAATATAAATCATGTCCAACTGATTTAAAAATGCAGGACTACAATAACGAAATGTGTCATCTCTGCAAAAACATGTCGAACGTTTCAAAACATTTTACATTTTTTTTTTGAACAAGTTAGAATTACTATAATATTTTCGTCATGATTTACATAAAACTTTAAATAAGTAAATAAGAAAGTCTTAACCTGACCTTAAGATGATTTTCTGTACTTCATTGATATCCATTGGTAGTTTTGAAAAATGTTTTTTCTAGCCGCGTACAACGAATTTTGTACTGAATGAGAATAAATCACTCTATTATGTTTTAAAATGATTTCACGATTTAATTGAAGCTCGCTTGTTTTTAAATATTTGTACAATATTATCATTGTTATAATTATATTAGTAAAAAGTTTTTTAAAAAGTGAGATGAGTGCAGAGTGTTTTTTTAAGAGTTTTTAATTCTATTAGACGGAGGTCATTTGAGATGCTGGGTTATCGTTTTGTTTGTTCAAAATATTTTCATGATTTAATTGAAGCGTTGGTACTTATCTTAAAATCTTTACACGATTACCATGGTATAAGCAAACCAGTATTACATTTCATTTTTTTTCCTTTGCCTAAGGTGCGTTCCGATGTCTTGGGTAAAAATTATAGATTGTGCACAGTAAGTTGCAGCCCATTTTTGATTTACAATCTAGGATGTGCAAGTTATCACTACTCGTTTAGTGTTGTAATCAAACAGTTGTACTAGGCACTGTAACCAGGAAATTTGTAACTTGTTGCAATATTAATTTTACATTTACAAAAGTCAGTTACTAATAGTTAAATATTTTAATGTTACAAGCTCCTTAAATATTTTTGTTTATTTCTTCGAGATAATAATGAGACTACTAAAATTAACTTGATTGATTAATAAGTTTAAAAAAATAATTATTCATTATTTTAAAGTGGCACCAATTACAGTTTTTACTTATTAGATAATGCCTTTTCAACTCGTTCTATATTATAACCTTAAAAGGTGATGCAAATTACCAAATTTAATTTTTAGACTTGGTGCAAATCACATATTTTTTAACCATTTTTGGCACAAATACTTATGCCCAGAAACGTTGTTACGACGAGAGCAGTCCTCAACAGTAGCAGTGGATGTCGTTGTAGGCATTAATAAAATATTTATTAATAGTTTTTAATTTTTAATTGATTAATTTATAAATTCCATCGTGATGATGAATACCTCTACAGTTTAACTTTAAACTCTTTAGTCTTAGAGTGTAAACGACTGAAGAAATGGTGCATTCAGAATTATGTCTTTATTGGGGTGGGGTGAGGGATATGGCCAGAGGTAATCCTTCCGACAATGTAAGTTTCCTTAAATATGACGTAAAAACTTAATAACATTATAAAACACAAATTTGTAGCCAAGATCATAATATATAACCTAATTATTAATTTTTAGACTTAACTCGTTAATGAGCTGGCGTAGTTTTGTTAATAGAATAATCTAGTGACATATCTACTAATAAGTCAAAAACTTTTTGGTCTACACTCTGCAATTATTAACCATCATGAGTGATCGTTCGACTAGTTAGGCTATTTAGCTATTACAACTATATTTTTTTATGATTTATAATTGGATAGGCACCTTTAATTGTATATAGTAATATTTAATATAGAATAAACTAATTTTATTTTCTCAGAAATCAAAACCAATATTTGGCATTTCAGCATTTGAACAGTAATATTATTATTACTATTATTATTGCTGTTATTTGACATTCGTCGACAAAATATCAACCACTGGGGACTTTTTCTGCATGATACAAAAATCAATCTATGAACAAATATTGTCTTGGAGTACAAAAATACTTAAAATAATAAAGGTCAAGCAGAGCCCTATAAACACTCTACTGACCTGGCCTAGTGAACTTTATACAGTATACTACGCACACATACATATAGACTTAGGTACCATAAGTCCATAAGTATTATTAAGTAAAAAAGATATGTGCAAAATGCAAATATATTATGTAAAACAAAGTATGGCCATTAACTTAATTTAAAAAGATAATTTTTATAACTTTTTAACTACCTATAGTTTGTTAATTTTCTAATGAAACTAAACTTTTCTCTATTATTATTAAACAAATAATAAGTTTATTTAACTGTAGTTAAAACTATAGTAGTATAGTCTATAATATTAATCAACCATTTTGTTTGTTTGATAAATAAGCTTATATATATATGATGGTTTTAAGTATAAATAATAGGCGAATACACAATTCCTTAATTTTTCAAAATATTTAGTTACTATTACTACACTGACTATACAGTTACTACTTAAGACATAACCATGTCCACGTGCTATATACTTGTATATTAAAATATGTTTTACCTAATTTGAATAGAGGTTACCGTTAAAGTCTAAAATGTTGTGCACCGAGAAAAAAAAAATAAAAATGGCATCATCGCGGGCATCTGTGTGGTCCATGGGTACTACAAAAGAGTTCATCACTGCGAATGTTGGACGTTATTAAATCCGATAATAATTTTTTTAGGAATTTAATTACTTAAGTATAGTCAACGACTTAACACAATATATGCATATTGCATATAAATAACCGTTTTGATGCACAGTGGTACAAAAGTGTATCGCGTCATCAAGAATAGGTTACTAGCTGCCAATGCCATAAGTGCCCATAACTAGATACGAAAGAGCTCTGCAGGTGTGAGTTAAATTTTGGGGTCCCCTATTTCAAACCTTTATGTCTGAAAAGGGCCCTTAAATCTAATAATAGGGCCCTTTTGGAGCTAACTGCAGTGGGGCTGATCGCTTCAATCACGTGTTAAATTTTAATTAAATCGTATTGCATACGATGGACGAGAGCCCATACCAATTATCTTATAAATATATTTGCTATTAATTGTTGTAGTAATTGTTTTGTTATTATCAGTAATACGGTGTAAACTGTACAAATAGGCAATAGAATAAAATTAATCCAACTGTTTTAAAAATGTAATTTATAGGATGTGTCACAATTTATTGACAGTACATTACTTCATACAACAGACTCTGCAATAGTCAATAAGTAAGCATAGCTTGTCTGTAAGCAGTATTTATCTATATTTATCTATTTGATAGACATAAAGTGATACATGAAAATTATTTGTGTACCTATAGGTATTGATTTTAGAATCAAGTAAGTGTTATACTTAATAAAATATTTGTTGGTCCATGGTTATATGAGAACTATCATTTACTAAAATTTACTTAAAATTAATACACTATTTACAAACTGTCGTACATTTTGTAATGCCTGTACACGTGTAGGTACAATATAATCAATATTAGGAGTTTTATATAATATGGAGGTGTACTACTTAGCACTTATTTATGAAAATATATATCAAATAGTTCGTATCGTAATTTCAAACTAAATACAAAAGAGATTTAATCAAAACATACAAATCAAATGTATAATGTATATATGTATGTAATATTTTAACTATAATTTCACTAAAAGTACATGGATATATGTAATTTATTTTTTTTGTTATTACCTATACCAAGAAATGAATTATACCTGTTTAGCTGCTAATATTTACACATGGGTGTAACTTGAATATCTGACATAAGTATGAAATAACACCTTATGTTATACATATTTTGTTCTATTCAATATAAAGTTTTTTCAAATTTAAATGACTATTAAATGAATATTTTTAAAACTCGATTTTTAGAATAAAGTAGGTGGTCATAGAGTTTTATAATAAAGTCAATAAAAATATTTTAAACGTATGCCCTTGAGTCTATAGAATAATAATTATTATTATGCTTAAGAGGATGTTGGCGCACTGTTTGTTTTCTCTCTCTGGCCCACTGGCAACGTGGACAAAATACATACTCAAAATTCACACAAAATCATTTATTTATATTTTTTTAAGTAATATTTTTGAGAATTTACCATAATATCATTCGTTTTGTTTCCAAAACAATAAATGATATCCATTTAAATTTACAAAAATTTTATTTTTATAGTCGAATATAAAGTCAAATAGTAATAAAATATAAAGCCGATACGTCAAACTCTCAAAATGTTATCCTCTATGATTTTCGTAATAAGTAATTTTACTCCACAAATATTAATTACTAAAAAATCATAAAAAAAAAGATTTTTCGTGAATGCATTTTATCCATGTTACAGTATTATGTATAAGTTGTATGAAAAATATAGATAGGTAGTTGAAAATATAGTCCGAAGTATTTAGTAAGTATTATTTTTTGGGTAATATATTATATAATTATTTTAGTATAATATAATATTATTATTTTAATTATTTTATAGTAATTTTAGGTAATATATATATATTATTTTTTTAGGTATTATTTCTACTTATTATTTTAATACTCAATTAAAATTATAAACATAAAAATTCTAATAAATTTGATGTTAATTTAACAAATGGGGGTAAGCATGCATTGTACACTTTATACATTTTGTCAATGCAGAGCATTAACGAGTTAATATTTAATTAAATTTTAACTTTTTTACATAACTAATTGATTTTGGGTTTCCGCTAACTTCACTTCAAATTGAATTTAATTATTTTTATTAACGCGAAATCAACGAATTGAATGTTAATTTTAAGACGTAAAGTTAATTTATTTTGTTTTATTTTAATTAATAAAAAGTTAAAACAGAATTGTAAGGTTGATTTTAATTTTTAACTATAGTTGATCAAAAATTAAATTAACTTTTTATTATGAATGCATATTAATTGAACTTACTTTAAAAATGAAAATAATTTTGGCCTGATTGTTAGAATAAGAACTTCCTCTTTATTTTGCCACTGTTATTACGTTATAATATATTAGGTTCCTAATTATACATTGCCAGTGGCATAACTAGGATTTACAGATTACGACTGTCTCAATAACATAACTAGCTGTAGACACGTCGATATAAATTTATAATATAATTATCGTAAAGCATATGGATAGGTAGGTAAAAGAGAAGGACCGCATCCTCAAAGAGTGGAAATCTCTTTTTTCGGACTTGCTGTATAGTTGTAGATACTTACGAGTTTTTTTTTCAACCACAAGTATTTCATTGTAATTCGATACTACATACTTAGGTTAAAGTGTACGGTTCAATGATCGTATATATATATTATTATGCTTACCGATACATATTAGGATACGCAATAATATATGAATAATGAATAATATGTGTATGGGAGGTGGGTACCTGTTTTTAATTTTTTTTTTTTTTTGTGAACGTTTACCGTTATTTGAATACGAATGCGCCGCTTTTTTAATCGTTTTCATCAACATCAAACAGTGGGGTATATGATGTGTGGGGGGGTGGCGAGTGGAAAGTCGAAGAATAACAAAAAAAAATATATATATACCTCTATACCTACTATACAACAATACTACCGTTATCGTGACGACGTCGCATGAAGACCCTAACCAACGGATTAATACGTATTTACACTACCCACCTACTGTGTATAGAAACGATTAATAAGGTTTCGACCAAACCGACAATTTAAAAAAAAGTCCTTAAATTGAAAAGGATAATAATATACTTTTTACTCAAGTCGCTGTACATAATATTATATTAAGCAAAAAAAAAGTATAAGCGACTAAAAAATATTAATCGAAATTCGAAATGAATACCGTGAGTTATCTATATAATAAACTATTGCCAATTATAATTTAAAACTTTGTAATATGGTTGGCTTCAAGCCATAAGCGCTGTAAAATGATACCAAAATATGACACACAAATAAACATCCCTATAATAAATAAAATATGTTACTAAAATAAAGTTTATTTTATTAAAACCATATTTATTATAAATTGAGGTTTTACAGTACATAATATTAATGTAATGACTAATGAGCACCTCAAAAGTTAAAATCAAACTAGCAATTTGAAACCCACAATCCAATCTTGAGTGTTTTTCAGTATACACAATATATCCCATGCTTTAATCTTGAAGATCACTTTAGAACTGCGATTCATCATTTTTCGTCAATTTCAATGGAGACTGTAGTTTAATGTAAGTTTGGTGTTTGGTGTTCTTTACATAATGGTTATCAACCGCCATCGTCATTATAATTTGTTACGACAAAATACTATGCAAGTAAACTAAATTTCAAGTGAATGCCATCAGTGTTGTTTTTGAAACAGGAAAAATCCATACTATTTATATTAAGCTTTAAATTGTGTACCAAAACGTAAAGTGCAGCGGGTACAGCATTGCTTTTATCTTCACTACTTAGGTATACAAAAAGACAAATACACTTCGCTAAAATACAATTTGTTTATTCATAGTTCTTATTAATTGAGTTTGTACAGTAGTATTAATGTAATAAATTCCTGCTTTAAAATTAAACTTGTAATCTTAATCTCACACTCCACTTCATTTTTTCTATGCAGCATGAAACATACTTTAATCTATTGGATATGACATTAGAACTGAAATTCGTCGATTTTCGTCGATTTGATTTCAAATTTAGGTAAATTTCTGCATGGTGTTCTTTAAATTCTTCAACAGTTCGTTCTAACTATAAATTGATGGGTGTACCCCCTCTTACAATTAGTCAGTCAAGTGACGGTGGTATGATTATGCACCATTGGTAGACTTCGAATCGTTTGAAGAGTTCGGCAGCCCAGAGTTACGGTGGATTTCTGTTATAATTTTCAACCAAATTTGTTAAAATAAGTAAAATAAGATCTGATATTTTTCCAATCTTAAGAGCTATAGGAAAAAGTTCACCGTAAAAAAATTCAGTGGAAAGTAAAAAAAAAGAAAATACAATCGAAAAAAAATGTATATCTACTTAAGTTAATGTGAAATCTGAGATTAATTGTTGTCGAATTCCATTTCCATATCATACAGTTTTCTTAAATAATAATTAACCGCCATCGAATTTCATAACAAATTTAAGATACAATAAGGTACAATATAATGAAATATGAACTAGATTTTGAAATACTCGTAGAAAAATGAAACGATGTATTGATTGAAAACTATAATATATAATGAGGGTCAAATTATAAATCAAAACTTATGGTGTAACGGATACAATATTTTACCAGGTAATAAAACTTATTTTGGTGTTTTATACCATGTACTACTAACGTACAAAATCGCAAATAAATTCAGCTTAACCCCTCCTCCCTATCATAATTTTGTAAGTATACTAAACATAGTACATGACGTCAAACTGAGACTTGAAACAGTCTGATTTTTAAAATCTAATCAATTATTGAATATATTCCAAAGATTTACGAATATGAGAACCGTTTTTGGATCCGTTAGGATTTTATATCTATTTGTAATAATATACATTCTCATCAATCATGTGATTTATCTCACCAATTCGAAAAAATCTAATCTAAAAAAATGTAGCTGTATATTTTGCAACTACCATTAAAAGTGTTCTGGATTTGTATGAAGAATGTCAAATTATTAAATTTTAATATGTTTTAATTTTTGGCAGTAGTTCAAAAAAAATATTTATTCAATCGATACTTTGAAAAATGTATTATTCTTGATTTTAGATCATTGACATGATTTGTAACAGTGCAACTAAAAAGTTGTTTGATTTCCTAAGTGTTTTTATTATAATATTTAGTTTAATATACCTTAATTCTTATTATTAGGTATGTTTCTTTTACTTTGATGAAGATGTTGTTATATGTTTAATTTTATTATATTTAGGTAAAAATTCTTAAAGTATGGTTTTTGTAGTATATTAAAAAAAAAGTTAAATTTCAAAACAAATATTTTATTAAAGGTTTAATTTTTTTAAACATCAATTTTCGAACTTAACATTTTTTTTAAAGGTATTAATTTTTACTAAATCGCCTTACATGGCATTTCATTTTTTTTATATCAGAATAAAATAACTAACGTAAAAGAAATTTCAAGTCACTGAGAATGACGGTAATATATAATATTTAGACAAACATCAAGATATTTTTAGTTTGCTTTATATTACTTGGAGAAATTTAAAAATATCATAAATACAAATTCACAATCGTTTTTAATAGCAGTCTGAAGTTAAAATTCACATAAAGTTCGTGATTAGTTTGATTACTTAATGATAACACATTGGAAATATTGAATGATTCATCATCGCTGATAGCCACAGTGCAGAAATTACCTCGAATTAACTGTTAAAAATTGATCAGTGTTCTTTCATTAATTGTGTCTCATTATTATTCTTAATGCTTTCTGGAGCCTAATATTTATAAATAATATAAATGCATTGCATCATTGGGTAGATATGTACATTTTGTTTCAAGTACCTAAACATATTAACAATGGTGCATTTTAACTAATATCATTAGGTAGGTACCATAATTTGATAATTATAACATGATTATGTAGTGTGAAATAATCATCAAACAAAATTAGATAACAAATATATTAAAAACAAAATATAAAACATTTTTTATTTACGATTTAAAATGTGTTAAGATTATGAAAGTTTCGCAATTTTTACATAGAATGTTAGCAGTTTACATGCAATAAACATAACTTTCAAAATATTTTCCTCTCTCAGTTTATAACTACCTAGAAATTCGACAGTTTTTATTTAAAATTCAAAATTAATTTTTGTAAAACTTAAATATTTCCACTTTCAAGAAAATACATTTCATGAAATTTTAAAACCCAACCTATATTTTATTGTAAAAATAACCTACGTTTAATTCACTGCAATATAGTTATGGTATAATATATTCATGATTCACATTGACGAATAAAATATTTGAAAATACGATATTAAATGTAGTTAATATATTCTGTTAGTCCAAATTCTGCTTCTCACCTCGGGTCCCTTAGTCCTTACCAGCAAGGTCCACGCACGTCTATGAATGTAATATATTATTATTATAATTATTATTGTTTATTATACACTTTATTAATATGTTCCTTCGTTATCATACGTATACAAGGTTATTATGTTATAACTACTAAGCAATTATACCGTAGAGTTAATATTCGCCCTAACAATAATAAATCTGATGATATAAAAATGCCAAGTGATAATGGGGTGGACGTCCCACATTGATTTTAATAATATTGTCACCTATATAATATAGACTCGGCATGATTATGATATTATTATATTTTGCAATCGCATATTATAGCAGAAAACATATACTTTTAAGCTTCTGCAAACTGTAGTTCAGGTATTCCAAAGTGTTATTCCTAACCTAGCCAATTTTAAATACCATTCCATGTCCCAATCGATAGAAGGTTATAACCTCTACATAGGTAGGTATTCAATAAATAACGATATGACTTATTGATGGCATAATTTTATAATCGCAGTGTGTTTTTTAAAGTTTCATAAAGTTTGAATTATTTCGGGTGGCTTTTTAGAACAAGAATATTAAATTGTTTTCGCTCCTAGATGAGTTACCATCTCAAATAAATTAATAACAAGAAATTAATTTACTCATTTTTTAGCTGGCTGATAATTTGGTAGTGAATTCTGGATAAAAAATATATTATGTTTGCAATAATTGACTAAATCTAAATAAATAGAACCATCAAACATTATCGCATTTTTTTTTTTATCATAATAATTAACATATTTGCATATTATGATGTCAACAATAACATGACTTGAGATTTTTTCAATTAGTCGTTGTAAGACAGCACAGGCACCCTTTTTAATCTGGTCCAGAGACTCATGTTACAGGGAAGAAAAGAACTAGGCCAGTTGGCAGGTAGTCCACTATGTCACTCGCCATACTTAGATTTTGGGAAAACCGGTACATATTATCAATTATACCTATTATATAATAATGAGTTTTTAAAAAATGATCTATTACAAAAATGTCAGCATTGTTAAGGGTTAGTCAAAATCATTCATTCGATTTCAAACGCACATAACATATTTTTAGTTTATAGCCTTATAGGTTTAGAGTAGTATAAATTGACAATTGTGTGGTACGTTAAATTAAAAAATAAGGAAAATATTTTGAAAATTATTTTTATTGTTTATATATAACACTAACACTCTATGTAAAAGTTGAGAAGTGGATTATACATATATCAAAAATAAATAGAACATAACTATAAAACCTCATAAGCATAACTCTTGGCACGATTTTAATCATAAATAAAAAATTTTATACCTATTTTGGTTTTTACATTTTAAAACTACTTTTTCATATATTTATCATCTAATTTTGTTTGATAATTATTTCAAATTATAGAATCCTGTTATATTTATCAAATAATGGTACCTACTAAAAGATATTAGTTATTATTTATTATTATTAATTTTGGTAGTTATAGGTACATTAAATAAATTGAAAATATCTACTAATTGTTGTAATGCATTTATATTGATTATATTAATTAAATAATGGTACCGAGTATCTATAAATGTTCTAATGTGGCTTCTTTTGGTCATACAAACAACATCTAGTCCAAAATGAAATTCAAAGAAGTAGTGTAACATGGCACAAGATCAGGAAATCGTATTCAGCAGAGCCCATTTTATGTCGTTAATTTTAAATTAAAGGTTGACATATAATCAAATTTTTATTGGTAGAAATTATTTGGGATACGTTATAAGTTTTTTTTATTGATTTTTAAGTTTTAAACTGAATTACAATCATTGCGGGTAACTCTCCACATATGGATGTTGCATCCTCTTTATTAGATAAATAAGAACCGACTTAAACCAAAACGTTATATTTCTAAAATCCCTTTTTTAGTTTTAATAGTATTGGTACATTTTAATGCTTCAAGACTTTAATTCCAGAATTCACAAAAATAGGTTTTCGTAATAAGGAATGACATAAGCTTAGTGTCTACTAAACTATATAAATACTCAAGTTATAATGAAGTGAACTTTGAGAACTAAATGTTTATTATGATTATTAATTACTGTCCACGAAAATGCGCGTTCCAAATAAAGCTATTTTGAAGGTAGACGATAAAAAATGTTTTTTAAATAATTATTCGAGTGACTGTGATTTGTGAAAGAATAAATATTATTGGGAGCATATAGTGAGAACTAATTTTAAAAATTTCCGGGCCACCATAGGTTACCCGAAGTCTTTCAAGTTCATTCCCTTTTATACAATTGTTGTAGAAACACATCGACTTTACCCTATCGACAATCAGAGATGCTATTTTAGACATTTAATTTGTTTTGTATACGTTTAATTCCAAGCGATAATGTATAACCTTATCAAACTATAAATAAATAATAATACTATAATAGTAATTCATAGCATGCAAATAACTGTGCCTATCTCGATTTTATTTAAATGACATTTAATAAACAAACAAAAAAAACATTACAAATTCATCAGGATTAAAAAATATAATTTCATTAAATTTTAGAGTGAACGAACGAAGCAGTCATTACAAACAACTATACAGCTAAGGTTGTTCAAAATTGTTGTTACAGCCGCTTTATCATATAAATATTCAAAATACTGAAAAATATATAGTACTTACAAACGTTTTTTGATTTAAAAACATCTATTATGATTTTATAATTTTATAATTGTTTCCAATATTTTAAGAGGATTAGGTGGGCTCTCAAGTATAGAGTATTGCATTAAATATGTTGTTATATTTATATTTATATTTATTTGAATAATGTCTTCACATAATGTTTACAAAGAAAGTATAGGTTCCATTTTGAATTTTTAAAGTTGACCTTCCAAAACCCCCCTTAAACATTGTGAACAATTAGAAACTATTAAATCATAATGGATGTTTCTAAATCAAAAAACTTTTGTATTTTACATTTTTAACTATTTTGAACAATTATATAATAAAACGGCAGTAATATAAATTTTCAATCACTCTGTAGAATATACTATTATATAAAACTTATTAAAATGTAAATAAATAACCTGATGGTTTCATTAATTAATTATATGATAAATGTAAATTATTGTTATGATGACAGCTTATACCATTCTTCACAACACTGAATCCTGATTGTATAAAACTAGTCAATTTACATCGTCTTTGATATGTTTTGATCGTGAAAACTTTCACTTGACAACTTTTGAAACTTTTCAGCTATAGGCTGTATAGCATCTCTGTCGATGACAATGCGTGTCTCTCATTTCACTTTCGTTTAATGAATTCTGCTTTAATTAATATTTCTTTTGCCGCTGTTAACACTGATTAATTTTGATGTATGGAGTAATTGCATTACATCATCATCGAATCAAAAACAGACAAATGCTCGAGGTGGTATATTCGGTAAAATGTTACCGTCGTAAGAAGAACAATAAGAGGAAACTACCTATTTGAAAAATATATTTTATACATTAAAGTACCAATGTAGCTTCGCGTTTGATTGCTGTAGTACCTGCCTACAACAACATTTAAGTTTAAATATACTATAATATACGGTCTAAAGCTTAGAAGGTTGTAGACATAACAGTTATTTTTTGTTTTTTTTTTTGTTAAAAAAAAAAGCAAACCAAAAACAGATTTATTGATTTTTGGACGTTTTCTATGTCAACAATATGAAGGAACGTTTATTTTAAATCTCCATCGATGTAATATCACTTTTATTTTGTTTACTATTATTCAGCAGTTCAATAACTGCCATCTTGGAGCTTAATGCTAAAAACAATTAAGCATGTGCATTTGCGTTATAATATATACAAATAAATCTTAAATATAATAGGCAATTACTTTTTTTTTTAAACATACTTATTCAAAAAATAATTATTAAATATTAATATGAAAGAATATAATATGCACAGTAAAAAATAAAAATGGAGTAAGTGGATTAAGCTTTGCTAACTGTTGTACAATTGGGTGTTTGGTTGAATCATTGCAATGGATGTGTTAAATTTGAGCTTTTAATGTCAATAAAAATAAAAAACCTTGCTTACATATTTTTAGATGTTTTGGTTGCAGTATGATTTTTTTATAGGAATCTTCGTTTTAAATATTTAATCCTTAGCTATAAAAATTAAAAATTTTTAAATTACTAACTACCAAATAAATAGCAAAATTTTCGAGATTTTGTTCAAAATTAGAACTTTAAATACTTATAGCAAAAAAAAATTGTGTCTAAGGATGTTTAATATTTATTAACGGCTGTTAAAAAACTTATGACGAACCTTGTTTTAAATTTTCAAATTTTTTCACCGAGTACCAATTAAAAAATTACAAATAAAAATTTTTTATGACTATAAATTGCTCAAAAAGTGTCAACATATTTTAAAAAATTATATTGTGTATAGAAAATGCTTACATAAACATTCAGTACAAATCGAATGTATCTATGGCTAATTTGTTATAGTTATAGTCATGTAAAACTTACATGAAAAATACTTGACATATTTTGTCAAAAACTGGTTTGCGTAAAAAATCCGTTTTTCCTTAATTTTTCCTAATGCTTTTGAAAATACTGAGAATTTTAATTTCGACCTCCTATATGCACTAACTAGATTAATTTTCTTACCAGAATAGTTACTGAAGTTGAAAATCAAAGTATTATCACGACCACTAATTGTGTACACAGACACAAATATAATAAGAATAAAAAAACACCAGATCATTGTAAAATCAAAAAATAAAATAAAATACATTCATCGCTCTGGTCAGAATTTAGAATATTAAATCTATTGTATATTTGTATAGGTATTCAAAATATAGATGATTATAATGGAGCGTTAAGGTTTTTTTATTTTTAAATTAAATTTGTTCTATCATGATAAATGTATTTATCTTTTGGTTGGTTATTATTAATAATGTAATAATATATATTATTGGTTATTAATAACTTATTATGTATTGAATGTGTAAATGTGCAAAATCAATTAAATTTGATGAAATATTATGCGAAAATATGCAACATCTATTATTAAATTTGAATTGTATGTGTTATGAAACGAATTTGTGTTGAATCAGATTTCGGATAGCTTCCAAAGAAATATGCCAGTACAAAAAACCTTCTTGAAGTTCCCAGCCTATTGTTAATAAATTATAAGTAATTATACTCTACTACGTTGTAAATTTTTTAATAAACCATTTGAGATTCTGTGCAGAAAGATAAGAACACATTCTTATAGATTATTTAGACTATTTTTAATCTACCTACTTAAACATTGAGCATATTAATATATTATTCACACCGTTATATTATGCGATTTTTCCTCCTAAAAAAAGTTTGAATAAGTAATCAAATACTAATATACAATAGAAATAGAAATAAATAATAAAATATCCATTTAAGTAGAGACCAGATTTTTATATCTTACATGTTTTTACTGAGCCTATGCAGTATTGCAGCTTGAACATTTGGGTGAGGTTTTCCGACGTATTATTTAACAACAATTTATAATATAGGTGCATAGATACAGCATTTTATTTTGAATACAAATGCGTATTTAGACGTTAGAGAATATTTTATGCATAATGTCATATTTTAAGAATATTTAAATTATTTGAACAGTAAATAACAAGGCACTTAAAAAAAAAAAATAGTACACAGGAAATGGACATTTTTTATTACGTTTAACACACCAGCGGCGGTATAAAAGTGTAAGTGCATCGTGCAATACCCACATTTATTTTATTTTATTATTTTATTATTTTTGGATTAATTATAATATTTTGTACACATTTTTTCCTGTAGAAAATTGTTTAATGTAAAATATAACAAAAATATAACAGACTATAGAGATGCATGCTATATATTGTTATAAATTGTTTCCATTATTTTGGTTTTTATGAAATATATTTTTTTAAACTTGTTAGTTGTTTGTTTTGATTTGTTACAGTGTTTTCACACATTTAACACATTTAAAAGTGTATTGAAGTTTTTATTCACGAAGCTCTATTAGCTTTAAGCTTTCAATTTTAACACTTTAACCGCAGTAAAGCTAGTCATTCATTTTTTTTGTAAAAGCATATTTATAAGGATTAAAAAAAATTGAGAGAATATTTCACCATATTCTTACTGTATAAAAAGTCTCTTTCCTCATTTATTAAAATACATGAAAATCCGTTCTCTACTTATATAGTTATAAGAGCTGACCACAGTTCCCGATCAAAATGGCTTTCTGTCTGCATTAGTTATTTATCATTTACTTCTAATTAAACACAATAATGTTCATTACAGCGACTTATTGATGAGGTACATTGGACACCTATGATAACGGCATAACTGTACAATTTCGCCGGTTTAGAATTTGTGGTTATTTTAATACACATTTCAGAAGTATTTTATAATCTACTATTAGTCCAGACATAGGTCCAATACTTTTAAAAATTATTTAGTATAAATACTCTAATAATTATAAAAAAACTGTATTTTGAATACCTATATATTAACTGTCCTAGGTTTTTGAATATTTTTTTATTTATATTTATACCTATATTTTAGAGCTTGTAAATAAAGTTATTAATGTCATAAAATGACAACTAATTTTTGTTTTCTTAAATAAGGTATTATTATTTTGAATTAATACATTAAAATAATATTGTACTCCATAATGACATAATATTGTTATAAATTGAAAAAAAGCTGGAGGCTTACATTTTTCGTTTATTTAATAATATTATAAAGTACGGCGCATGAAAGATCAATCATATATTTTAGTAATGAGCATTTCTAAATCTCTAATATCCAGTCATCTTATTAATTCATGAATAACTTTTTAATATAATTTCAATAAAAAAAACTCTTTAAAAACAAATTAGCTCAACTTATCAACATTTCCTGATTTGTTTCAATATTTAAAAGTATAAATTATAATGTTTTAGAATATTACCACTGTTAAGTAAGAAATACTTCAGTGATGTTACTTTATTTTGTACAACAAAACTGAAAATACCCTCACAAACACGGAAAAAAATGATTTTAACAATACGCGTGTTCGTAGTTGGAGATGTCCACGGATATCAATAAAGTGCGATCATCATCGAGTTCTGACCTATGAGTACTATATGACAACTGGTAGAACAAATTTCACAAAAAACAATTGTATAATATATTGCAATGTTATTATGCATAATTATTTAAAATATACAATCAACTACCGAATTTATTATTAGTAAAATATATTTAAAAATAAATATTAAAAAGTGATTTCTATAAGTACCTAAAGTCCCTCGATATTTGATTTAAATAATTGAAAAATAAATGCATCATGCCTAGCTATAATACTATTATTTAAAAATGTTCCTTTACAAGCGACTTCCGTGGTATTTTTTTTCATTATATTCATGTCCGGCTTCGGCAGGTGGTATAGTGGTGTCCACTAATCGGTATAAAATACTTTTATAATATTAAAGCTGAACATGGACAAATCAAACCAAAATTATTTTACAATTAAAAATTAGTTTGTTTAATATCATTCGTAAAACGTACAAAAATATCTTCCAGGTTAATGTAAGGTCTACGCCCTAAAGCGTAAACAACTAAACACTAATATTTTTACAAATGTTGTATAATTACTGCATTGTAAACCACATTAATTTTGTTAGTTTCTGAAGTTCACATTTATATGAAATTGGATATTAATGCTGATAAAATAACGAATTATTATAAAACAATTTTTTGCAGAAACTTGAAACAGTCAACTATTACTTAATTAATCACTTTCTATACACATCAATTATATTTCCAAAATATTTAGATAAATGATAATAAGTTTTTTCTTTATTTTTATGTTCCTTATTCTCTATTTCTATCATCACCTTTTGAAACAGTTAACAGCTTAAATCTTCAATTTTGATTGTGATTGATGGTTGCTGCAAATTGGATCTAGCAACTGGTTAGTACTCTGTAGAGTCAAAATCATACAATTTTAAATAATTGTAGAACCAATAAATTAATCGATCCATTCAAAATCTGAAATTTTCAGTCAGTAGGGAACTTAGAATTTGTACTCTAAACAAGTTTTTGGCAAAATTGATTTTGATTTTTTTATTGTAATTAAAAAGAGAATAACTGTAGTGACATTAATTTTTCACCTAATATAATTATATTAATGTTTAAAACAAAAAATAATTTTCAAAATATTTTGGTTTTTTTATATAGTTACAGTGGATATTGTCTACTTTTTTAATTTCATGAAATCCGTCAAAATCATGATTCATGACAACTGTTTTGCCGTTAAAAAATCACAAAAACTTTTATTTTAATACCTATAAGGCTTGACGGTTTAATACGGATAAGTTTTCTTTGCTGTAAATTAAAGAAAAGTTTAGCATATAAAGCCTTTTTCATTTTATATGAGGATTTGAATTTCAAAATTGAATGACGTTAGATATTTAAACATAACAATGATTTATTCTCATTTATTCCCTTTTGTGTTTTTGCTATTATACAAATTATCTTAACTGTAGGGACTTGGAAAATTCCATTTTTACTTAATTAATTATCATTTTGTTTATACAATAACAATTAAAAAATATTTAGAAATAATTTTAAGATATTTATTTATAATAATTTGAAATATTTGTTCCTTTAAACGCTGATAAACATTTTTATGATATGTGAAAAACTTGACAGTTTAAAGCGCGATCGGGTTTTCCTAAGTATCTTAGTATCACCAATAGTATTTAAAAATATCGAAAATCATTTTTGCCTATTTAAGAATTTGATAGTTATATTTTGACAACATTTATCAAAATCGCGAATATCATCAAAATATTTTGCAGTTATAAATGTATAAACATTAATCATTTTCAACACCTAAGGCTTGAAAATTTGAAATTTTCCAATATTATGTTTATTAATATTTATTATACACTATGGAACTATTAAAATATTTAGATTAATTTTAAGCCAGCTATTTATACTCATCTATAACCTAACCTAACCTAGAAAAAGTTATTAGCTATTAGCTATTAATGAATACTTTATGAAATAAAATTAAAATTATTACTAATTAAAAAATGCTATTTGTTGTAGTCAAAAATTAGTTTAATCTATAACCAATAGATAAATAAATTGCTTATAGCAATATTAATTTATGATAAAATATTGTTCTAGAAATAACATGCCATCTCTGCTCAGAGTTGTTTTTGATCGTACAGTGATTTATCGTTTAATTCAAATTTAACACATCCAATTACATCAGTGACCTGTTTAATGAATACTTGACACCTATAGTTATATATGGCAGGGTGACTTCCCTGATTTTTAGGTGCCTAAACATAAGTACGTCCGATATGACGATATTTACGATTATTGATATTAGTATATTTTATTTACTGTGCATAGTTATGATCGCCAGTATCAGGATTATAGAACGGTTGTATTCAAAATAAATTCATTCTAGCAAATATTAAAAAAAAACATAATATGAGTATTTTATATAGATTTATACTGCTCAATATGATGAATATTAAAATAGGAGGGTAAGTGGGTAGGTACTGCTATGTTGTGCAAAATGTGTAGAGTGGGTTACAGTTATGGGTGGTATAAAAATGAGACATAACGGTGTAAAATCATTGTGTATGGAAATCAATTCTCGAGAAAAAAAATGTGTAATAGTCTGAGATATTAACACAATTTGTTGACTCATATAAATCCTTTCTATTCCTATTCTGCCTTCCCGTTGCAGCTGTTTAATTAAATGTTTTCAAACGAGTAACGTCGTTTAAACCATCTACAAAACATTGAACTTTCATGCCTATCTATAATAAATATAGATGCAAATATAGGTTCTATATTCGCATATTTTTCACACACCTATCCAATCTCGGTATGATATATTTTTTGTTTTGTTTAATTTTGTTATATTACAATCTCGTTTGTATGGATTTTGGCTTAATTCCAAAAACTTAACAATTAATTTGTGGCAATATGAATAGTGAACCCATTTTTACTTGATAATTTATATTTTTATAATTGAATTGAAAAAAATCGATCAAATAAAGACACGGTTTCTAGAACGTTTTGAAGCCATAGATATTTTGCATCATAATTATAGTATTTGAGTACAATACATTTAAATTAAATTGGTATTATGTTTAAGACGTTACTAATGCCTAAGTTTAAACTTCAGACTTTTATCCACTGTTTTGAAAGTAAGTTGTTTATAGATACTTACATAGATACTGTTTTTACTTTGTGATAGTGAATATTAATAGTAAAAGTAAACTTTACTCAGTTTTATTATATAGTTTCACTTAACACTATTAAGTATAGTACAATAAATATAAAATGTAGCGGTAAGTACTTTGTAATCAGGATAATGCAGTTATCTGCATTAGGTATTAAAAAAAAATATAAATAACCCAATTATATATTAATTATCATTACCCAATGATCTTCATACTTACAGCGTTACCCATGGGTAACATTAGAACTCATATTTATAGTAAAAATGTATGTAGAAGATAAAAGAGAAAAAATAGTTTCACACAAATAGACATAAAGTTTGGTATCTTTATAGAGAAAATTGTATTCTTGTAATTAAAACAAAAATTTATCTAAGCATGCAACAGTAATATTATACATTTTTTCCCGACAAATACATTCCACAATATAAATTGAATTATGAGTTGCAAGCTGTGTGTAAATGTGTCATAATATTATTATGCCCGGTGGACAAGGTGAATTCGTCTTTTAGACGGGCGGAGTACATCATAATATGAGACCATATTTTTCTACTTAAAGTGTCCCGAAATGAAAAACTTTACATAGCACCAAATAGTCACCATACGTTTAAAATTTAAAATAGATTTCTTCAAAATGAAAAATATTATGATGCAGCTTACTTGAGTATTAAATAATATGATATAAAAATAAATTACTTTTATGCACAACGGTATAATATTATTATGATGTCGTAAAGATAATTTTTGAGGAACGAAAATTTAAATCAGCTGAATAGTAATATTTTAAAAGACAGATATTAAAAAAGAGAACCATTAACGTTCGTGTTTGTATCAAACACTTAAAACAAGTGAAATTTAAATTTAAAATTTAAAATGAGAAAATCCAAATAAAAAGCAGTTCTTAATTTGTATTTACTACAAATATACCTAATTCCATCAAAAATAAATTTAAAAAAGATTTTATATCTCAAGTGTAATTAGGAATTTATTGCAGAAGACAATAATTAATAATATCAACCATTAATTATTATATTAATTGCACGGTTCAACAAAATACGTTTAATAATTAATGATTCGCCGAGGTTAAAAAACTAATTTTATTTTTATCGTTTCCAGTTATCGATTGATAAATATTTTATGTTATTCGGCTAACTTGAATATTTTTCTGTTGATGTTATTCACAAACCAAAACGTGCCTATATGAGTTTACAGAAGTTTTGCGTGTCGGTCGCGCAGAGGAGCCTGCAGAGAGATAATGATCGTATCACCGACTGCTGTCATCGCCACAGCGATATAATTTTCAAATTAATTTTGATAACTTATTTTCTCTGGATTACAATTTATTATTAAATCCAGATCGTTAATCGATAACTATTTATATATGTATATAAAACTCATAAAATATATTGTCGATTTGATATTCAAATCGTGTACAACTCGCTTGCGGTTAGATAAGTATGATATATTTTATTTGTATATATTATGCTGTGTGATTGTACGTCGTCAATACGATGATTTGACATCATAATATTAGTCAAATAATACTTTATAGGTTTGGATACAACTGCCGGCCCACGACCATACTGGAAATTGGAAACGATCAATACCTCAGCTCAGAGTGCCTCAGCGTTGTTCGATTTTAACCTCGATTTTTTTGTTTATTTGTGATAAATAGGAAAATAATAAAACGAAACTCAGCAATAAATAAACAATAAGTAGCATGGTTATTAAATTATCTCCAGTGTACTGAACATATAAGATATTAATAAGATAGATCCGATTTTATTCCCAAGTGGTATAATGATTTAAATTCAGGAAACGTCAGCGTGCTCAGCCCTAAAAGTTTTATTTTTTCAACTTTACTCGTCGACTGTATGAGCTAGAGAGTTGGTAATTATGTAAGGCTTCTCAATTAGATACAAAATATGAACATTTAAATTAAAAAAAAAAAAATACTTTTAAGCTTTAAAAAAATAAATAGTCAATTTTAGCTATAATTTCTTTAAGAACTCTGATCTCCGAAGCAGAGGAACGGATCTTGTTGTTTAGGGCCTTGTAAGAGTGACACAGGTAAGGATAAGTCTGGTTATGAGTTTGTGACCTTTATATTCAATAGTTCATTTGCCGTACTTTTCTGGTGATATTATTCACAAACCAAAACCTATATATAAGTTTACTTAAATCTTGATCGCCAAAATTAAAGCCCGCCGGGAGATAATGATCGTACACCATCTGCTGTCATCGCCACAGGAATATAATTTTCTAATTAATTTTGATAACTCATTTCCCCTGGATTACAACTTACTATTGAATCCTGATCGTTAACCGATAACTATATTATATGGACAAGGTGCTTATATAATAAAATATATTATCGGTTTTATATTCAAATCGTGTACAACTCTGGAGCGGTTAGATAACTATATTATATTATATTTTTATATTTTACGCTGTGTGATTGTACATCATCAATACGATAAATCGACATCATATTAGTCAAATGATACTTTATAGGTTCAGATGCAGCTGCCGGACCAGACTGGAAAGTGGAAACGATAAATATCGTTGAGTCGGTCGATTTTAACTGCAGTGATCTTTTTGTTCGTCGTGGCACAAGGACTACTTGTATTATGTATATTATCCACTCTATTGGTATTGGACTTTCTTCAATTTTAATCAAGTAAGTATGATAATTGGAATGAAAAAAAAATGTGATCTTGTGTATTAACTCGATTTTCTCTGGTACGCAGTACAACTTCTTTTTTAAACATTAAACCAGAGCACAGGTCCTTTTGTCAAGGGCGGAAAAACTGTAACTAGGAGCTCCAGGACCCCCATCCTCAATTTTTTTTCCCAGATACTTCCTTGAAACAAAACGATGATCTTTGAAATTAATCCTCACACAAAATCATGAATGTGGTTACATTGAACCATGTTTTATAATGATGTATGTAATTGGGTAGATTAAACACAAACATATCACAAAAATGTTCAAAAATAATAACAACAATATTCTGACGTTTAGTTACATTATTATAGGTTTGAGTGTTTGACTGATTTAAACCGGAATAAATACTGTAGTAAATCAATAACTAATGCAAATATAATATATTGTGATGGTAAATTGTAACCACAGCCGAAGCTGTATTATCATTAGAATAAAATGTATAATATATAATAATAAATAGTACGATCTTATTTTAGTATTTTCATTGAATAAAGCATATTGAAAATATTTAAAATAGTATATATCTTGTTGGGAGATCTCACGGGGCTTAAATTCTCGCTGGGGAGGCAACTACCTCCCCGTGTACACACTAATGGCCACCGATGTTATTATTTTATTAACTATACTCTTTTCTTTGTATTTATTACAAAGTTATCTAATTAAGAAGGGAGGTTAAAAGGTAACTTTTAAACAATATAAAGAGTATTCATATTATACGTCTTAAAATCTATAAATGTACAACATAATTAAAATTGTTAATATTATTATAAAATATTGTCTATAATATGTACTAAAATTATGACTGTATTTTTTCTGAACAAAATTTAGCATCCCACACCCATTTCGGATTTCTAGATAATATTATACAATAATTGTTGAAAAAAAAAATTGTTTTATGGACCAAGTGACTGACTAGAGTGCTATTTTTATAACGGTTGTTACGGTGAGGACGAGTGCCGCAAGTTCAACGCACGAGGTATCAGTTATTATAGTTTTTATAAGTTATATTATATTATATGTCTAAAAAACAGAGCCTAAGGACGAGCACCGTGTGCAAGCCGACGGCTGTTGTGCATAGTTAGTGTAAATATTATGTATTCATTAATGAACAGCTAGGTATAAAGTGTGCGTATTATAATAAAAATAAAATATAATAAAAAATATGAATAATTTGGTATTTTGACTATAAATAGCACACACTGCTTTCTATATAGGTAACGAGATTAATATTCCGAGTTCAAAATAAATAACCATAAAATAATAATACAATTATTTAATTATTTTAAAATTATTTAAAATTATTATTTTATGATTAACTTCCATGAATGGTCGATAAGTAGACTTAAAATTCATAAATACTTGACATTTTCACCAAATGTTGCATTTTTTATAGGTACATTTCAAAGTATTTTGAATAATTTTTAGCTATTTACAGACATTTTACATTTTTGGATTTTATTTAGTTTTTTTTTTCTATTGATGTCGATTTATAAGCATTCGAAGTACTTATACATATTGACTACATTTGTCAAAGTCATGACAGTTTGCAAATTATCTTGTGGGTAAAAATGTATAAAATGTTCAAATTTTAAATCAAATACTTGAAAATGTAATACACGCAGATTCATCACAAGTAGTTCATGTTGAATTTTTTCTATTAGATATTGATGGGTACTTGAAAAGCTGAAATAGACAATGACATTTTCAAAAAACATATTATTTAATGTAGTTCATGTGCATTTCTATACGTTTTTTCATAAGGGGCGAAAGAGTGAATCGAGTAACTTCAGGCTGATAGACCGTCTTCGGTTAGATTCATTTTTCATATGCAATGATGTATCATTAAAGTGACTTCATTGCAGTGACTTGACACCTACTGATGCTACTGTATAGCAGAGTGGTTATTTATATTCCCCATTTTTTAAAATTGTATGAACTTAGAAAAAATAATTATAATAATAATAATTATTATTATTATGATAATTTTATGAATTTATGTTGATAATATGAATATAATATAATATACCTGAGTCGATACAATTAGGTTCACTATAATAATACTAAAAATTAATTTTTAAATTGACATTTCGTTTAAACGGTCTGAAAATCGTTCAAATTCCTTAAAAATATTAATTTTGATTTTTGTTCATTTTCAAGTTCAAGTATATATAGGGGAGTGTCGTCAGCTAAAATATAGTAAAAAATATACTTATTAATAATTTGAGGATTATTTTGAATAAATATAAGACCAATATACAAAGTATACTTCATACGTTTTTACCAATCTAAGAAATTCAATTTTTCATTAGTCACTACCAATATTTATTTATTTATAAACAAATAACAACTTAGGTACCATATTATGTGTATTATTTTGTACCTACCCGTTACACAAATTTTCAAAAATGAACATTAAAAACATGAATAATTAACCATACATGCAGACATTTTTTAATACAGACGTTCCTAGGTCCGTAAAAATGAAAAGGAAAATGGTTTTTTTTAGTTTGACTATACATAGTAAGTATATTTACATGGACTCAATTAGTAAAGCGTGTATTTTTAATTGCACGGGACTCAATTATTAGTATGATATGTACCTACCTTAAATCAACCCGCTACTTAATTCATTCTAAAACATTTTAATGGGACTCGGTTCATGTGCAGCAGTCTTAATTTTTAAACTATATTTGAAGTAGATTACCTATTATATTATTATAACATTATACAGAAAAAAAATCCTTAGACTGGTAGGTATGTGTCGTATATATGGGTTAGGTTAAGACAAATGTCACAAGATGAATTTTATTTTGAATTATGTATGTCATTACTTTAGTTACAATGGTTTATCATTCTCGGTTATCAAGTAGGCACCGCTGCGTATATTACAGGTAGGTATAGGTACCTATATAATACAAGGTTTGTTCAGTTAAAACATTCGTTAGTGTTTTAATCAACCATTTAATCATAAATTATTGCGTTATCTTGATTTTTTCGTTTTAGAAACTAATATTTATGGTCCTACAATTATTATGCTGTATAATTTACCTACATATAATTAAAATAAATACCCGTGATGTCGTATTGTACCTATATACCTAGTATGAATGCGCATCTCGTCTATGGTGTCCTACAAGTATAAAGTTCTACCAGTTGAATAGAAATTCAAAAAATATGCAAATAATCGTCAATATAATATATTATATTATATAGTCGAGAAGAAAAACCGAAGGCTTGAAAATATTTTTTTACTCTTTGAACTTCCGGCCCCGTTCAAATATACTACAATCATATATACTGTGAACCACTTTCGATCGAACAATTATTGTAAAAGCAATAGATATAGTTGTTTATAATGTAATCTATACGCATAGAATTTTGACAAGAAAGTCAATTGTTTATAGCTTAAAATATCTAAATATCTATTATAATTATTAATCATACATAATATGTAGATAGCTTGGGACTTATTTGTTATTTAGAACATCGAATTTCTTTTTTTTTCATATACTCGTCGTTCTAAATTATAGTCAACTGTACAATACTAGTCAATATTATGATAGATTAATTATTACTTATTTGTTTTATGAAAAAAAAATTGTATTATAATATTATGTTGTAGGTAGGTAAAAATATTTGTAATAAAGAAAGTACAGTGTGTTTTTGGAGGGCTGAGTCCCCTCCCCCCTAAGAACCGCTGATAAGAATATATTTTTCATGCATTATATTTTAAATGGATCATATTATAAGTACTAGAGTACTAATTTAGTATTTGAGAAATTGCTGAAATATTTGTCATTTACAACTTTAATTTGAAATTTTAAATGCAACCATAGTTTGTTATTGGTATTAATTAGTTTAAAATATTTTTAAAATAAATGTAAAAATAAATTTAATTAGATTAAATTGATTCTTACAATCTTTATACACTTAATATCAACAGTAATTATACTCAATAAAATATTCATTTTTTTTTTTACATAGTTCTTTAACTAATCCATAAATTAACAAAATATAGGTAGGTATGCCACAATAAAAAATGAACATAAAAAATATTAAAAGATTGTTGTTATGAAATTTCCAACTAACATCATTATAACCACTAGTACCTACCTATTAACATATTATTACAGAGTCTCGTGCTAGCTATTTTTATGTCTTTTGCATAAATGAGTAGGTAAGCAATTTCTAATAATTCCGAACATTTCGACCGCTTATACGATAAAATAAATGTCCACTCGTTCACATACTGAAAACATATAACTAATTGAAAACTGTACAACGCATGTAGGTATATATAACTCATGTGCGCGATTCGTATATTCTGTTGATTAAAATTCAACATAGGTATGTAGGTAGGTAGGTAAGTATTTAATTTCTGTGCATAGTGCAATGTGTGTGTGTGTGTGTGTGTGTGTGTGAGAGAGAGAGAGAGGTGCGTATGCGTTTTTACCGCACATTTTATCAATAATAATAAATAATCATAATAGGTTCTTTCGTATGCGACAAAATATCACACGAACACGGTATATATACGTATAATAACGTATTTAATATGTATATAGTATTGGTATATTATATGTTGGATAGGTACCCAACGTTTGGCCTTGAAACACCAATAACATTTTCGTACACGACAAACGTAATGTATACAGATTACAGGGTGTCCCGCAGTGCCAGATGTATAATATTTCGTTTTATGCATCGACGAGTACCGACTCTGGTCATTATTATTATTATTATTATTATTATTATTATTATTATTATTATTATTGTTGTATATACGTTTTCGAATAATACGATGTCCTTAGCAGACTGTGTGTGTATGTGTGTGTGTGAGTGCACAAACGTCTTGTAAGCATTCGAAAATCGTCCACGATATAGGTAACAATAATATAACATAATATTATATTTTTACTGTTCCGATATTTATGTTTGAATTCTAAACGCAAGGTGATCCGTTCAAGTGCACTTACCCTGCACTAGTAATAATTTCTAAATGTCCACATTTTTCATCGTTAGATTTAAAAGAATATATTTATTTGCCATCGGTATTTGCATATTTAATTAATCGCGATGAAATTCTAACTACCTACCTAGCTTTTACTGACATATTATGATATTTTGTACATCCTAGATTCCTATAATAGGTCGTACAAAACATGTTCGGTGAATAAATTATAATGCATCAATAGAATTATGATTTTCAGCTACTACTGAGTAGTGAGTATGATTAGTAAAGTTAATTAGTTAGTTGATTGTTTCATATAATGTATAATTTGAATTTTCTGTTCGCGAATTAAATGTATGTCGATAAATAGTAGATGAATAGTCAATTCAATGTGATATGTATTATAACATAATTTTTAATTTCTATAATCATTATAGTGCAAGATAATCATACCTATATATTTATTATATTTTATGGATCCATCAGCTTTTACTGACATTACAATATTTTGTACATTCCGAGTCTTGCACAACGTTTTTAGTAATGAACCAATTAGAATTATTATGAATTTCAGTTTTTACTGAGTACGATCATTAGTTTAAATCCTTGCATTAATTATACTATCATAGTAAAACCTATAGTTTTACCTAAAAATCGTGGGTTGTCTGTAGCGCGTGTATAATATATTATTTACAGAGTGGAAAAAAAATATATTTAAAAATTGATGGTATCTCGAAAATATTAATGGTGGACTTAATGATATTAAAAATTTAAGCTTGGTTTTGAGAGTTGTTCATGTAGTGGAAAGTTTTCTGAGTATAATTATGATACTTGCGACCCCCAGTTATTTTATATGTATCATGCGATCACGCTCTAATTAACTTAAAAAAAAAATTGAACCTTTTTATAATTTAAAACGTTACGGATAGTTAAACAACAAACTATAAGTTCATATTATAAGGTTTAATAATATAGAACGATTAGAAACGAATCGATTATGTATTATCGTGGACGTGAATAATACATCAAAACGTAACTTCTTATACATAGGTAGAGTTATGACGAGAATTATTGTGGAGTTCATATACATTAGATTATGAAACTGTGTTGTATTCATTTTATCGGTATAATATTTTTTCTAAAATTCTATTTTAACAGGTACACGATTGCAGTTTCTATCGCCCACGCACCGTTTGAAAACGCTGAGCACGCTCTATTCGAATTCCGTAACGATTGTGTACATAAATGCTAGGAAAAACAAATTCGTCGCTCACGTCATTGTTATTGTATCGAATACGCGTATTGCACTATATTAAATCATGATATTACCCGAATACGGAATTATCGAGGTGATACGAACCCTACGACGTCAGTTAAAATAATAAAATAATTCCTATATTTCTGACCGGCACGTTTTTTACTATCTTCCAGTCACACTTATTGAAAAAAGGGGAAGTTGTATAACATATAATGTTTTCCTCCCATCAAAAAAAAAAAACATTCGATTTGTAAATTAACAACTTCTGCAAAATGATTAGTTGTATGGACAATAAGTCAAGAAAAAATTGTTTTCTTCAATGAGTCTTTTTCTCGAATTGGGGTATTCTATGCAATATTAAAAGAGATGTTTTTAAGAATCTATTAAAATATGATCGTACCATTGGAAATATAATATAACTTAAATTCGAAAGGAAGTACGTTTTTTTTATGATATTCACAATTCAAATAAATTGTAATGATTAAAATATACAAGTAGGTAAATAATATATTTATTGTAAGTCACTGACAAATATACAGACATAATATTGAGGGACTAAGGGAGATTTGCTCTTTTACATTTAAAAAATCTTTTTACATTTTAAAAATGAGAATAGCACCCCCCCCCCCTGAAAAAAATTAGTCAAAGTTGGGGATGATCAGAATTCGTCTCTCTTTCTTTCAAAATCTACTATAAAATACTCAATTGTTTTTCCAACTTGATCAATTTGTTCCATTAAAAAAATTAATAATTAAAATGTAAGTCCTAAACCTAAGCTTGTAAGTTTCAACAAACATTCACTAACCGTGTGAAAAATAACAATAGTTTGTCATCAACTAACATAAGTCATTCTCAGCTGTTTAAATATTTAATATAAATAATAAAACGAAAGGAGCACTGAGATTGCTTTAACACGAGCACGCACATGTGCTGCAGTTTTTGGTTGTACCTACCTACCTCGAATAAAATGTGTCTATTATTTAACCCTTTCACTCTTGAAGTATAATATGATGTGATTTGAAAAATGTTTTTAAGTGCTACCTATATTTACATAATACCTACTCAAATAATCAAACTAAGAAAAGTTCTTAGTCTAGACATCTCAAGACCCCATCGTATGGATACATGAAAACCATACTGGTAAGACATACTCATTTACAGGCGTCAGACTTATCTATATGAAGTAACAGCCAACCGATGAATAATAATTTAAATATTATACTAAAGCCTTATACGGTTATGAATTATAATATATAATAATATGTCATTTGTAATTATTATCATTACAATAAGATTATTATATATTTTTTTTAGTTTTTAATCCCCAGAAAAAATGTACATCGTTGGCTTTCTAATTGAACTTTCGCTGACTTCATCTTATACGTACCCACAACACTGTTTGATATTATTATTTTATTCATTCTAGAGGTGTGTGTCAAAATCCATAGTTAAACGAGTTTTAAAAAACAACATTTTTTAATGAATATATTTGGATAATATTCTAAAAGATTATTAGGTTTCTATTTATTTAAATGAATCTTACGTACCGTCCTATACATACTAATATTATATTATATGGAATTTAATTCAAAGTAGGTAGGTATTTAGAAAACTCTGTGGCGTGCTTGTCGTTGTTATATAGCGTTGTACGATAATTCATTTACGGGTGTCTATTTTTTTTTTTTTTTTACACTAGGAAACAAAATAATAAAATAATACACAAGCAATGCCATTTGGTATTGAAATTCGTTCTTCTGCGTTTTACAATATGTAGAGCTCAATCGAAAAAAAATCAAAGAAATGTTTGATCTAATTTAATTTCAAATTATTATATTTCTGTAAGTATAAACGTTTGGATATATTCACGTACAGCGAGTTGAATAGTATTGTGTCGAGCTATGCAGTTTGTTACGATAAACGTTAATGGTGATACTTAGAATTCCAACTTAGTATATAATAATAGTAACACTACTAGAATTGAAAAATTACACACAATTGCAATAGTTGTAGAACGTTTTGTTTTGTGTCTATTTAGAAAAAAAAATTATGTGATTTTACTGACGCACCTATCGCACCCGTTACTATGGACATTTTTTTATATAGATTATTATGATGTCGAATAAAGAACAATAATATGATCGTATACAAAATACGTTACTTTGTTACGGCGTATGGAAAAAAACGTTTGTTCGACAAAAAGTCTTCAATTAACGAAGTCACTAATGCGAAAGAATGTTAGGTATAATAATAATATAACGATCGAACTATTATTGTATCTAATGCATCGCATTAAAATATATATTAGCAATTTGGATTCTATTTCACTTGCGTTAATAAAATATTTTTGATTAATTATATTGTATTATGATGATTAAAAACACTCGCTATTGGTATTTGACACGATTATATAGCATACACCTGTTTCCTGTCTTAGTTTTTTTTATAGTAGAAAATGTTGGAAAAATCGAACCGAGCTTTAGGTGATTTAATTTCAGTTTTAGACTGCAGTCTCATAAATTCATATTAATTATTTGTCTTAAAATAATTAAAAACGTACTGGTATTCAACACTCGTTCCTCACCTAACTAGTAACTACGTATTTCCTGTTTTGGGATTTTAGAAAAGGTGGGCCGAAATGTTCGAAGTATGAAAAATCGTAACGAGGTATTCGGTAGGAGTTCGATAGTCAAACTTAGTTTTAAAAAAACCGAACCGAATCAAACTCAATAAAAAGTTCGAAATTCTGCAGTTAGTCTACAGAGCTTATTACCGATAAAACAGATTTAAGTTGGAACCGATAAGACTTAAATTAAGTTATAACTTGAATAGTGTTTGAGTTAGTATTTTCGGTTTGACGTGTAACTTTTGTTTTCATAATTATTAAAACAAAATTTCGATTCGTCATTTAATTTAAAAGCTATCTGTTCGAGACCACATTATTGAGTTCGACCCTCGATTATAGTTGTTAGACTAAAATTAAACAGAACAATATTTTACGAGTCTATTCGGCAACGACGGATGCGTACCGTGGGCAGATGCAAAATTTCCAAAATCTCAAGTGCAGATAAAGGCCTGTGTGTGGGGTGGATGGGGGGGGCAAAAACAATATTATTATCTTTAAACATAATATTTTCACATGCGCGATTATTATGATATGTACCACGGCGGCGGCGGCGGCGGTGCGCGGTTGTACCACCACGGTATGTACAATGTAATACTATACACGAGTCGTTATCCGTATGGTACTCGTAAATCTATAAATTCTTTTTTACTCAGCTATTTAAAGAATCTGGTGACACTATTATGCGCACAGTCATGCACAGTGTGTGTAGTTACGCTGCAGTTACACACGGTTTGGGCCCAGTCCACGTGTGTTTTTTTTCCTACTTTTTCAGCCTCTTCGTCTCCACTCGTTTCGATTCCGTTCGGTCCTTGCGGCGATTATATCTTTAGACGGTTTTTAATAACGTACAAGCCGTACGCGCATGATAATATTATTACTATATAATAGAGCGCATAATATAATATAAAGAGATGAGAGTTTCTGACAAAAAAAAAAAAAAAAAAACAAAACAGAAACATACAAAAAAAAAAAAAGAGAGAAATAAATAAATAATAAACCAATGTTCACATTCTCCGTTTAATGGTAAATATATTATATCATATGCATGTGTGAGTGTGTGTGTATAACGTCACATTGTACGACTACATTACACGCATCGTATTATTTTTCGTATGTGTGAGTGTATATGTTGACCTCCGAATTCCCTTACGACGACGATCATCGGGCCTATATGTAATAATAATAATAATAATAATAATAATATAAACCAGAACTAGACGAGTTTTCGGTCGCCGTCTTAACGCTGCACGCACGCACGTCGTATAATAATATAATACAAATAAATAAATTATATTACACAGACGTGTGTGTGTGAGCGTTTTTTTTTTTTAAAATTTTTTATTTTACTCTTTTTACATCGTTTCATTGTTCCGACCGCGTATAGTCTTCGTCGTATGACGTCGACGGCTTGACCGGTGACCACCGCGGTAGTGGTGGTATACGCGCACGCACACCAGCAGCCCGTTAAACATTTTATTATTATTATTACTATTATTGTGCGTGCATATTATTATTATATCAACGTCCAACATTTATACACCGGTCTATCGGAATCACATGTATACAGGGTGATCGCCGTTTATTTACTAATTATTAATGCCCGGGTTTCAAGCACGATATTTAAGTGTAAATTGGGAAAATTCAAAATCAAAAAATTGGTATTGTTTTCATAATATAGGTATTAGCTTTGATTATAGTTTTTAAGTATTTTTCTTCCGTACCAAATTATTTTTCGATAGTTTTTAGTGAAAATCAGGGACATAATAGTCATTATTTCACCTAGAAAGAGTAAAAAAAAAAACGTGGCGAAAGCTGCACTGGAAAACCTGCGGACCGCTGTTTAACATAATAATGTTATATAGGCCAGAGGTCATCGAATGGCGGCCCGTCGACGAACGACTTTATCTGGTCCACAGACAAGCAATTAATTTTTTTAATTATTTTTTTTTGTTTATGGTGAAGTTTTCATCGATTTTGGTTTTATTTTCCCTTTACTCTATTATGTATGGATAAACATGAACAATACTCATTTTGATGGGTGCCGAAAACTTGCTGAATTCAATGCGGCCCTCCAAAAATATTAATTGGTGATCACTATATTACAGGCAGACCACAGTGCTGGCTTCCACTGCAGGCAGTAATTACGGTAACCACTTCAGTTGCAAATAATTGCATTTTATATAAAACAACGAAAATATCAAAAAAAAATTAGTGGATACAATATAGGTACGGGGAGGGCAAGTTAGTGATATTTGAGTAACTGGGTTAATTTAATTTGATGAAAAAAAAACATTTTTTAAATAATTTAAATCAAGAGATGTTTATTATGTCTATATGTTTATTTTTCATTTTTACCAACAGTTACCTTACTTCGATCAATGCATTTTTTTAAACATAGAACACTTACAACTAGTTTAAAATATGTAATTAAAAATAATAATATTATCGTTGAACTCGGGCAATAGATACATTTACTATGACTAACAACATAATAGTATGTCACTTTAGTTATTTCATTTGGCTACGACAAAACAATTTTAAAATATTTTTTCTTTCAAGAATTATAACTCATTCCTAAAGATTAAATTTTTTTGTTTTTCACATCTGTTTATCATTAATATCATAATATTGTGATAGTGAGCTTTGGTATCAAAACAATTAAACTCTAAGGGCTACGACACAGTTTTATTTAACATCTATATGTGGTGTGATTTTTGGCAAATCTGCTGTTATAACTGTGCTCGTCAGTTCATTCTGCGTGAAACCGTTTTCTATCTTATCACATTATTATGCAAAGACTATTGTCGGTGCTGACACAGGCCAATTTCAAAATACTTTGAATCGATATTTAAATATATTAAATAGTTAGTAATAATTTATTCTTCTCAAATTATCATTACAATTGCCTATACAAAACCCCTTAAATATTGCGGCTGTTGGGCTTCCTTCCAATTATAGGTACATTTATCAACAATAACAAAATGAGTGCTTACAATCCGAATAGTAATTCATTTTGAGGCATATGGGTCTGCATCAGACAGTTGTCAGTATATTTATGATAGAGAGTGGGGAGGATTGCCGACTGGTGGTGACCACTCTAATAATCGATGATTATTTATTTTCTTTAAAATTAGGATTAGTGAAAAAAAAAGAAAATCTAAATAAATTTTTAACTCGATAATGCTATATGATTATTAATCAGCAGTTGATTAAAATATATAAAGGTTTAATAAAACGATTGTTCATTAATATCTTTAGTCATTGTTATTAATTTATCACTGGAACACTAATATCTAACTAATTCTTAACTAATGATGCTTTTGCGAGCCGTTTGTTAAGTATTTCGACTATTTTGGAAAACTATCCTGGTCCTGGTGGTCCTGCTTCAAGTTGCAAACAATCCACCTCTCAAAATAATGAAATGGTGGCAATGCATAATGTTATAATAATCAGTGATCGGAATTCAATCTAAAGCGCATTTTTTATTTTTTATTAGCACTTTCGTGTAATTTTTTATGCTAGTGCATGTATTAATAAATTGCAGTATTGCACGAGCTTTTAGAGTAAATTAGAAAATTAAAAATACTGTTATGTTAAGAAATATTGTTTTCATAGTTTTTAGGTTTTTCATAAGGACCAAATGTTAATAATATTTCTATATTACATAAAAACTGCAGCGATACTGTGTTTTTATTATTTTCGTGCTGGCCTTAAGTTTTTGTATTATTGTTAGTTTAGTCAAGATAAAAAAAAAATTGTAAAAATGCCGAAAGTTAAACCGTTGTTTTCCTATCGATTGCTTGTTGAGTGACAATATAAAAAAATTAATGTTACCCGGTTTTTAATGGCACATTGTTTTTGCGTTGAAAGAACATTTTCGTTTATTTTTTAATGATTCCTAACTATAAATAATTATAATTTTTTGATAGGCATTTAAATCCGTGGGCCTTATATATTTTTTTTTATAACACAATAACAAAAAGGTGTCGGGCTCATCGAACCGCACACAAAAAATGCATCGTTTGTGAATCGGATCACACCGTATACACACGCGCGTAATAATAACAAAAACAACAGTGCGTTGCAATCCGGACCGCGACGAGCCTATACAGTATACACAACTAACCCGCACCACGTGTGGGCAGCAGCACCTGCTGCAGCTGGGTGGTGGTTTCGCGCTCGCCAGTCGCATAATAGGTACTATGTATAATAATAATAATAATAATAATAATAATATCATGGAGGTACGCAGTTTATATTATTATTATTATTATTTACGCGGTCTGGCGCACGCAAACACGGCACTATGGCGTGGCGGCGGTGGTGGAGGGGGCAAGGGAGATGGACGGACGGATAAAGCGTCGTCGAATATAATAATAATAATAATAATAATATTATCCGCTGCTGCAGGACGAGGCTGGTGGTGCAGGATAATATGGGTGTACGCGATATCGTAATCGTACCTGCGTACCCACCTATATATTATATTATATACGAACAGAAGGATACCTTGCCGATAGAGATAGGTAACCTACCTATATAATATATAATATACGGACGAGCGAAGAGAGGAAGAGGAAGGAAGAGGAAGGAAGAGGAAGGAAGAGAGACGACGGAGACAGAGAAGGAGACGGAAAATGAGCGTATATAACAGCCAGTTCGATAATTAATTGCCAGGACCGGTTCGATGTTTGGTATCCAGCAACACGAAAAAAACGACTACGACGACGAAAAAAAAAAAAAAAACGGCCATTTACGATTAAATTGTTAGGATTTTATACTAAAACACTTATACACAATATATTATATTATTATATATATTACGCTGCGTTTGTGTGCATATAATAATAATAATAATAATAATAATGGTGGCGACGACTTGGACTACGGAGACGACGGCCAAGACGACCAGGACGAAGACGAGGACGACGACGGCGGTTTTCCGAGAGTGGGCAGAACGAACATTATTTCGTATAATATTATACATATTATTGTGTGTGCGTGTGTGTGTAAACGAAATACATTCCTATTAGGCGCGCGTATGGGGTCATTTCTCTCCGCACCGCCGCCGCCCGACGACCGCCTGCACGGCCTGCCGCCGATGTCTTTCTCTCCTTTTCTCCATACGACCATAGTTGTACCTATATATAATAATATACGACGATGATAATAATAATAATAATAATATATAATAAATATATATAGTACGCGACCACTCGACGACGCACTCGATATGATAATATATACGCCGCCGCCGCCGTATTATAGGTACCTCTTCTCTCGCATTACTGGTTTCTCATCTTACACACTCCGAGGGAAAAAGAGCAGTGGAAAAAAAAAAGAAATAAATACCTATTCATTTAACGCATATATATATGTATAAAACATTGGGTGTACAATAATATATGAATATTTAATTAATATTATACATCCAGATTGCGCACAATATACAACGCGTGTCTGTGTGTCTGTTTGTCTATGCGCCTATGTGTGTGTGTGTGTGTGTGTGTGTGTGTGTGTGTGTGTCTGTGTGTGTGTGTGTCTGCGTGTGTCTGTGTCCGTGCAGTCTGCGTCTGTGCGACCGACGCGTGTAGGCACTACTATTATAATCAGAGGTCACCGGTCAGAAATATATTATTTGGGATATTCAAATAATTATACTTACACGATAATATTAAATAGCATTCGATTATCGAGTCGAAGCTTTTGAACGGCGACAGCGAAAAGCGTGTGGAATATAGTTCAGGGATTGAAATCGAAATTATTGAAATTGTTTTATTTCGGTTTCAAATTTCAATTTCACTCACATCTATACCGATGTATTTATTAATTTGTCTGCTTTAAATTTATTATCATAGTGAGTTAGTACAAATTTTTTACTCAGTTAAGATGAGTCAACAATTTGCTTTTTTATAATAAGTTAAAAATTAAACGAATAGACATCATGAACACATAAATTGAGTTAACAAATACCATCCACTTGACTAGACTCCAATTAATAAATTTACAAAACTGCATGTCAATTTTGGATTAGTAATATTGTCCGTGTTTATGTCCAATAAGGTGCGTAAAATACGAAATAAGTACTAATATTCAAATATAAATAAATAAATAACGCTAATAAAATAAAAGTTTATTGGTAATCTATCGTGGCAATTGACTGGGAATTGGCAAGTACTAAGTACCTACCTTGCAATAAAAAAAAAAAACACTAAATAATACTGAAGCAGTGTAATGAGCAGCAATGAAAAAACTGTATAAATGCATAATATATCAATATATAGTATTTTTATGATTATAATATTATAATATGTACGTTGAAACGGTCCACAACCGTTTTTCTTCTAATAATAA
Organism: Myzus persicae; assembly: GCF_001856785.1. Taxonomy (NCBI): domain Eukaryota; kingdom Metazoa; phylum Arthropoda; class Insecta; order Hemiptera; family Aphididae; genus Myzus; species Myzus persicae. Next base: position 508,969 of record NW_019104267.1, read on the forward strand.
TTTTTATATTCTACGAACTTATAATTATGTAGACGGCAATAAAAAAATATTTTTCCTCGGATGAAAATTAAAAATTAACTTAATTGTGAATATTAAACAAATGTTGAGTTGATATTTAGTTAACGTTTATAGAGACAAATTATGAGTTGGTACAGTTCATTTAAACGTCCAACTGCAGGTAAGTTATGTCAGTAAGTGGAAATGAACTTAACTTTTAGCTCATTAACTGGATTTATAATGCCCAGCCTTGAATTATAAAATAATATTATATTATATTGATTTTAGATTTTTATGATTTTTATATTTTCGCACGATATCGATTTAATTGTTTTATGATTTGTAATTAGATTTGTAACATATAACATATAACATTTATATTTTGTTTTTTTTATTTAAAATATAAATTTAAAATTGCTTACGATTTTAGTTTTGAATTTTTCATAGCCCGTAGGTACCAAACCTGTCATCGTTCATTCCGTATTCGTCATTACGCTAAACTGATAAACGGGCCATAGAAAATAAAATATTAATTGTTATATTTTTACTTATTACTTACAGATGAACAGTGCTATAGATATATTGGCTATTATAGAATTTTAATTGATTTTTTTAAAAATTTAAAATCACTTCGTATCTAATAATATATTGGTTTTGGTATAAATTTTCGATTACAATTTTTTTTTTTGATTTCAATGGATATTTTGACAAAAAATAAAAAAAAATTTGATTTTGATAAAACTTTTGATTTCTTAGATGATTTTTAAATATCAAAAATGAGTAGCGTGGCTTTAGTTAAAACAATATACTTTATTGAAGATACTAATTTCAAAACTTAAAATTAAAATGGGAAATGAAGTAAGAAGAGATTTAACGCAACTACTCAAAAGTATAATAGTGTAAAGTAAAATCCACGGATACAATGTTTTTATTATATTCTGTTTAAAATTTCCAAAGCTATATTTCAGGAGAAAACAGTACTGTGCAACTTTCAAATAATTTCTCATCAACAATGACAATCATCAGAGAATACGCTCCACTGACATCAGTTGTGGACGTTAAACGTTCATTTCAGAGTGTACAATAAAAACATTTTAACTGCGATAGGAAGACAAGAATCGCACAATAGGCAATGCAATTGAGAAATAAATAATTGAAGTCGTAAATTTATTGTTTCAAAAAAAAAAAAATAATAATAATATAGTATTATAATGTTATCGTATTGAATGTTTGTTATATTTTATATTAATTACAATTTATGGATTACTAAAATTTATATTTATCCAAAATGTATTAATGTAAGGGATAATATTATTAATAACAAACAATTAACTTTAAAGAATATTTGGAATAATAATATTAAATATATTTTTTATTGTTATATAATATATTATATTTTTGCAGAATAATATTATTCATTAGCGTCGTGTAAAGTACATTATCTCAACGACCTGAGATTTGGTGGTTACTACACCAAACATAGCAGGTTAGCAGGATCACATATTTAATATGTCATATTATTTGAGTTCCTCTTGGGAAGTATATCACCAGTATACGTTTAAGTTTGCACATGGGGTTAAAGTTACTAAATTAATTAATCGCTGTATGTATTGCATAGATAAATAAGCGTCCCACGATTTATTATGTTTGTATTAAAAAAAAAAAAGTTCGAATCAAAAATGAATTAAATCGATAAACTTCGACGTTAAGTGTACTTCTGCAAGGGACCTGCATATTGTAGTATTGTGTACGTATAGTTCTACTGGTAATCACGCCAGCCGTAGGTTTAAGATTCTACGGGGAGTTAAAGTTACTAAATTAATTACGTCGTTTCTGTATTTTGCGCAGATAAATGAGCTGCCTACGATTTATTAAGTACATATTTAAAAAATGGTAAACAACAAGATTGAATAAACAATGAATTAAGACGAAAAACTTCAACATTATATGGCGTACCTCCGCAAAGAATAATATTTTACCCTACGTCTACAACCCACACATATTTGAGATATGCCAAATAAATTATTTGAATATAGGTAGGTACACGGTAAACTCGTTAGTCACGTGGTTGAATATTAAAAGAATATTTTGGAGTATATTTTTGCAAAATTGTATTATTCTTTAGCATTGTGTAAAGTACATTGTAACGACTTGTTGCTGGGTAAAAGTTCTTGCATGAAACATATAGCAGGCAAACGATTACATAATATGTATAAATTCCTCTTGGGAAGTATTATATCACCCGTATGCGTTTAAGTTTCTTAATTAGATTTAAGTTACTAAATTAATTATTACTCTCCGTATATATTGCACAAATAAATAAGCGGACTACAATTTATTAAGTTCGTATTTACAAAAAAATAAGACAATTTCTTATCAAAAATGAATTAAAAAATATTAAATCGCGAAACATCGACATTATGAGTACCTCTGCAAGGGATCTGCATATTTTACTATTGTGGAAATTCATACAGGAATTTATGTCACATTGTCACTCAAGTTTCTACACCTCGGAGTTAAATTAATTATGAAGTTGTATTGCTTTTTGTACAGTACTGCAGTCCCATAGGTCCAATTGGGTGGGGTTAGGGGGGGGGGGGCTGAGCACTCCAAATATTTATCTAGCCTCCGCACAATAGGTAGCTACAAATAACAATTTGAAAAATGAGAGTCATTTATTCGTTATTGAAATTGGAAACAATATACATATAATGTTGTTATCATTATGTTAAGAGGACAATAATTATTTTGTTAATTTATGTATTTGAAGTAAAAGTTGAATTAAAGATGTGTTATGGTATAACCTAATAAGTTAGACTAATAATTAAAAGATTCGAGAGTGAAGCTGTCTCGGTCTGCAAATGTAATCGCAAAAACTAATTAGCCCCCTTAAAAATAAACCCTAGTTGCGCCCATGTCTGAAGCACAGATGTATTATAAAATGGCAACCCACAATTTATTAAGTTCGAAATTCAAAAAAATAGAAAACAACATGTTTGAGTCAGCAACGAATTAAATTGAGAAACTTCGACATTATGCGTGATGTATCTCCTATGCATTGGACCATACTATTTTGATCAATCACCCACGTTCTTCAACAGACAAACCAAATTTGAATATAGGTTAAACATGTGTAAACTAGTTATAGCTATTCTACTTTTTGTCGGAGGCCAGTCTATTGGGATTTGGAATGGTGTACAATATGGTGAGAAAAATCAGAAGATGACTGCGTGAAAATAACTTGTTCATTAACATAGAAACAACCAACGCTTTACCACATTACGTAGTGAACTTTGATCAACCAAATAACACTATAACTATTATATTATATGCACACATGGTATAAATACTTTTTATATTGTCATATATAATATATGTTAAAATCAAGATAGTAAAATATGTAATTAACGAACTTTCGTAAAATTAGTATTATTTGTACTATATTAGTTAGTTAGGAGTTAAATCTTGTAAATATTTAGGTATAGAATGTGTAGAGTTTATTGTTTGTCATTCAAATATGCAAACAAAATGTAATGATTTTATTTACATAGTATATATGGACTAAATAAATACTTGACTGATTTTGACAAAAGTTTCAAAGATGGTTCTTAGAAATTTCGGGAAAGTTTACAGAGTAGGACCTATCTTTCTCTAATCGACTAAATAATATTTTAATAAGTTTATCTACACAGTACACACACATACTTATAATTATATTGTTATATTTCAATGTTAAAATCAAGATAATAAAATATATTAATGTAATTAACGAACTTTCGTAAAATTAGTGTTTGCAGTATACTATAATTAGATAGTTAAAACCTGGAAATATTTAGATATAGGAAGTGTAGAATATATAAATTGATTGTCATTCAAATATACAGCAAAATGCAATGATCTTATTTTTGAAGGACACAGACTCGGAGCCTGGATTAAGTCATTTTTACGGCCTAAGCACAATATAGAGAAATATAATATTTTGAAAATGTCGTTAGTGCCTATGCTGTAATATGGCTCTTGATAGACATCAAGTAACATATTCTAAAATTACAACTCAAACTTGGCCAGATGATACAGCCTTATTATCATATTATCCGCGGGCTACGATATTATACGAAATAAGGTTATGAGACACGAGCCCCAAAGATCTAATAACCTAGAAATATCATTTCACAAATATTATATTTTATGTATTTCAATATATTCCAAATTGTCGACAATCTATAATATATAATCTACATTTTTGTTAATTAAATAAAATGCATAATATGCCTATATTTGTAATAGTTTTATACAATTAATTTCACCACGGTACAGAGAATGCATACTGCGTAAGTAGTTATATATTTTATAATGTTATGACTATAGGACTGAAGATATTTAGTATTTAAAAAACTCATAAAACATAAAATGTGCTCGAATACAACATTTTAATAATATTTAAAATATCGTGTTTAAATAATCTATCTATCTTCTATATATATATAAAAAAATGGAGACAAAAATGTATAACAATTCATCAATTGAGAACGGCTGGGCCGATGGCTACAGCAAGCTTTAGCTTATAAAATTGTTCATAATATGACATAATTAATCGTTAAAATGGGGCCCCCGGCCAACACCAAAAAAATGGATCAACGTGGAGAAATATGTCGTGTATTGAATATTAGGTATTAATATTATGTTTCATCATATAAAGTAAAGTTTAAACTTTGTCAAGTGATCATTTTCGTATCGTTTTTATTCCGTTTGATTTTATTTATAGCCGTAATATTCTCTTTACATAGAACGCAATAGTCAATAGTAGAGATAAAATTTAGGTTTTATCTATATGAAATATGATTATTCGATTATTACGACTTGATTTTCCATTTTCCGTTGTTGGCGTTACCAGAAAACTGTGCGAGTACAATTTTATTTTATTTTATTTTACCAATCTAACAAGACACAATCCTGGATGGTTTAGATTCTCAATTGGACTCGGTAGGTCCGACCCGGGAAGTTGCTCAAACAGAGATTTTAAAATTTACGAGGAAAATATTGGTTTATGTACGGTTTCTATTGGTTATAGGAGACATAACTATATTTAGTAGAAATGGTTAATTTTTTTTGTTTATTGGTTTTCTGCAGTGGTTCATCGGGCAGATCAAGTATAAGCATGCATACAATTGAATTTTCGCACATTGCCTACCAAAGTGGCTGAGTTGCGCTTATAGCCGCTTATCGGCGTGTCCGCAACCAACATGAATATAAAACATATTATTTCAATAATACACAGCAGGTAGGCCTAATATACTGCTCGCCTTATCACCATCGAGTTGGCATTTTTAACGGGCAACAAAGTGCACGGGATCAGCTACTATAATATAATATTTGAATGAAAAAAAAAATGAAAATATAATGTTTTAATTGATTAGTAAAATCTTGAAAAATTAATTGGTTTCGTCCTCAATGGATTATTTTCTCCTCCTTTATTTGAAATAATCAAACAACTGTACGCGGTCAATATGACTCCAACTTACTGTATTTACTTCCTACATGTGTTATCGATTTGCAGATAATAAATTATCTAACTGATAATATTAATATCACCTATGAGTACAGTATGTTAATTAATTGGAAATTCGGTAGCTCTAATTCGAAATATAATGCAGATGCTGTAGTGGAGTTTTTTTAATACTATAGCATTGCCTTTTACTATCGTAAAAAAATAACAATTTTAAAAATAAAGCTTTTTCGAAAAATTTAATAGTAGCCATTTTGTATAATTATTTCTATACAACATTTATAGAAAAAAAAACAAATTTGATATCAGTTGAATTTTGAATAAACCTATACACTTAGTAGATTTTTTAAAATACAGCATAATATTGTCTAATTGTTTGGTTTTCATACTTCGATGACTGATGTAAAATCTAATAGGTAACAAAGAAGACACAACTCGTTGAAATTGGATGTTAGTACCTATTTTTTTGTTTTTCTTATATAATTGTCACTATATCTATTATGAACTGTCAATTTTATTGACACATATTATGATTTTTGTGACGAGAATAATATGTCGCTGGGAATATTTCGCATAGTTTTTAACTATAGCACTGATTTTGTTACAAAAATCATGTCATCATTGGTCAGTGCACTATCATTGACTTGTGTATTGCAGTTCAGTTCATGGTGGATATTTATATTGAATAATATAATAAAAACAAATAAAAAAATAATATCTCTTATAACCGGGTACCTTGATTCAAATTTCAGTACGATCTCGTAAAAAAACGGGACGTATGGGATCCCCAACTATTGAGAACCCGTATACCGTGGTATATTATAATGTGGAGTATACCGTGGTGTCGCTGGCGGGCAAGACGCCACCGCCGTCTGAAAATCGAAACATAATATAATAAAATATAGTCTCCCCGTCGCGATGACCGACGACAGTTTTTTTTTTCTGGATCTGTCGTCGTATTATTTATATACCTACACTCGCGAGATTATAGGTACCTACCTATACCTACCTACGTATAGTTTATAAAATATATTTTACATTATAATATATTATTATTAACATTATTTCGAGACCACGTGTACGATGCGTACATAATATTATATAATACATAATATGTATATATATATATATATATGTATATTGTATACGATGCGTAGTGTTATATAGCATAGGTAACTCGCACGCACTCGAACAAGTAGTTAGCCTTCGGTCGTTTATTTTTTTCTCTTTCTTTTCGGATTTGTGGAAAGAAAAAAAATATATATACCACGCGTTATGTGTGCATTAATAATACGTAGGTACAGCGTGTATGCTTGGACGGACACTGACTGGATTTACTTATATAGGTACCAACACGTGTGTACCGCACGATACGCGAGGCGATTTTTTTTAACACGAGACAGTAATTATTTCGGAATATATTTTATTCGTTTTAGAACGTTATTTCATTTCCGTACGCAATCTAACGACGACTACGTAGATAATGTTTTTATTATTTAAACGCACTACGTTGGCGGTTTTTTCGTTGTTTTTGCAATATACATCATTCGAAACGCATACACATATATTATTATACTATTATTAATATAAGTGCTGTAAAGTATTTGGGCATTGGTATTCAGATACTTTTTCGAGTATTAATATTATGTCAAGGCCACGTGCAAAATATTACATCAACAAGCATTCACGCAAAAGCATTTGTTTATGTTTTTGAGTGATCTGAAGAGTAAAATCATTAATTACAAAAATGACAAAGAAAAATATTTTTGAGGGTACCTACCCATTACATAAAAACACTTTCCATCAATTGCTTTTTTCCTTTTTTAAGTTTAAAATAAGTCATAATATTTGGAATTGTGGAACAATTATAATAAGCGACTACCAGCACTCACCTCATCTTTTTACACGACATGCCGATATAAATTTTAACAGACGATGTTTTTGAAATATAACCAAAAGCACAATTTGAGATTTGTAATTTGGTTTAATATGACACGCTTAAAAAATTGTTACTAGGAATGGTAAAATTAGATAAAACAATAAATTGGAAGAGCGATATACGACATGCGGATGCCTATTTAGTCATAATAGTGACTCCAATTTGATGGTAGTATTCGTGGGGAGAAAGGTAAAAAACCAAGTTCCTAGAAGATTTTTAGAAATAATTAGAAAACAATTAGAAAACTCAAATATTAAATCAAAAACAAAAGAAATTAATTATAATGACAAAATAAACATTAATATATATTTATATATAATAAAAACTTGTTCTGACTGACTATGTGAACATTTTATTAGGAAAATCTACCGGAAAAGGAGAACATCTGGAAGTCAAAAATACAATAGTGGCGCTATCTGTTCAGCAAAAAAAATTTAAAACAAATGACATATATTTTTCTTTATTATAATGTTGCTATTGGTTACGAAAAATAAAATATTTTTTATGGTTGAATATAATATTAGACCTTTTTTATATTTGGTCAAAATCATATTTCTACTTAGTAAAAAAGGTTTTTTTAACCCTAACTTTTTAATCGTTGTCCCGGGAATCCACATCATAAACACAGTTTCACTCAAAGTGTTAAAAAAACATTCGTAATTAGTTATTATGTACTCACCTCGTGGGGTTTGCAATCCACCTATGATCTGTGGTGAATTAACTACTTGAAAATATACTGCTCGCATAATTACAAACATGTCTCACCAGAAACGCTGGGAGGGATGACTATAATATAATATAATCGAACTTGTCCTGATCAACGTAGTGTCTAAACAATGATAGCTAGAGGCTTTCAATTTTCACAATACATTCGTACCATCATGTAAGGGTTCACTACTAAACCATTCAAGATGATTGATGAATTTTTTTAAGTTTGGAACACTATTACATCGATTATTGAATAACAAATTAAACAAAGTTTAAATCATATGGAGTTGATATTTTTAACAGGTAACAAATCCTTGGCATGAGCAACACCATGCTGGACAGCTAGTAATAGTAGATATTGGTAAATGGTAATTAAGTAACATGTTGAGTCATTAAATCCGGATTCATCTGATTAATGTAGAATATTTAGATACATAAATTGTAAGTCGAGATAAATCCATTTCTATAGAATAACTTCATTTCAATTATGTGATTTACCTGACTGTTTTTGACATTTTATGTCTTTACTTTGGCACATTAAAATAAAAAACCGTCACGAAAAAGTGTCCTCGAGAAGCGTTACATACTACATTCAAACGAAATAAAATTTCTGTTTTTGCTTTGGCACATAGAATCGAAAAACGCCACGTTACATAAAGCGTTACGAAACCGCTACGAAAAAAATTGCCATGGAAACAAAAAATAAAATGAGTCGTGGACTGAAAATAAAAAATGTATACATATAATATAAAATAATAATAAAATTTAAAAAAAATGTATACCAATAGCAGTCGTGTCTTTATTTTTTATCAATTAGTAATTACCCTGTAAATATTATCTAGTTACGTGCTACATATTATAATAGCAAGGACAGCAAAGACATACAATGTGGTACTTCATTGCAGACTCGTATGCAATATGTTTTGGCACGATTTTTTTAAGCGGCTTTCAGTTAATTGTTTTGTACCAAGTTTTGTACTTCCATTTATCTCCTTCATAACTTAACGCCAATTTAAGAAAGTTACCGATTTCCATCAAAAAGTCATAAGTATTATTATGATATTAATTTTGTTATTATTATATTTTAATTTATATAATGTTATGATATAGATAACTACTTAATATTAAACATAGAATCATATTTTGTACAATGCTAGTAGGTAATAATACAAACTTAAAAAACTGATATTATGTTGAGTCATAAGTTAGTTATACCATTTTTTTTCATTTTTTTTTTTTTTATTAGCTACTAGTATAAACTATGAAAGCTCAACAATTACTAAAGTATACATAATAATTCATTATAATATTATATAATAAAGCCAAAGCATAATGGTGAAATAGCAAAAATGATAATAAACACAGATATGAAAGAGGAACGTAATTAAAGTATAGAATAACAAAAATAAATAGGAGAGTTAATGTCTTGATTATTTGTTTATTAATATGGCAGATACGAGTAGAAATGAGTTAAAAGTGGAGTTTAAGTCGGGGAGGAATTTTGAAAGAGCTAAATTAAGTTTTGAATTTGTGGATTAATGTGCGGTTTAGAACCAGAAGTAGCAGAGGCGTATGACGGGGAAAATAGAGGAGAGTTGTTGGGGAGAGACTCAGCGAATAAGTTTTTTGTCTGCGAGGTAGTTTTGTGAGAATAGGAGGACATGATTTTATTTTGATTTAGAATGGTTTGGTAGACCCGGCACCCCTTGAAACTGGCCGTATGGTCCTCGGAACATTGGACGCATTTAGCTGGATCGGAGCGATCCTTAGTGTAGCTTTCTGATTCGCGAGACTCACCACATTGGACTCAGCGAGATGGATGATTACAGTAGTTTATCGTATGACCACATAGTCTTGATAGTTGAAACATTGCGGTGGACCGTATGTCGTTTTATTGGTTTTTCAATTACTACTTAGTAATGAAGTGATGTTATAAATTAGATTGTTATTATCATTAACTTCGAAGTCGACAAAAATTGTTGGGAGAGGAAGATAGTTTTTTTAACATTGTTGAGGTTCTTTAACCTGAGCCTCTCGAGTCCTATGAGATCTGCCCGCGGTTTGCAGGCCAGAACGGGTGCGACCTCGTCCAAGGAATTGAATGCATACCAAATTGGTTGGGAAACATATTTTATTGAAGTATCGAAATAACCAAATAAATCATCATTGTTCAATTAAATACTTCAAAAATGTTGTATAATATTTATTACAACATATTATATATGTTCAACATGTAAAACAGTAATCACAACAAAAAAATTAGGTAAAAAAAATGATTAAAATACTTAAAATCTTTCTCAAAATGGACCAAACGTTTTACATAGAACATATTATTTGCATTATTTAACCGAAGGGTCAATGATGATTTGGTGATAAATTGTTTTGATTAATTTAACTCACTGATAAATGGGTGAACAAAATAATTTTTAACGTAGTATATTTTGCAGTAAGGAAATGAATTATTAATGAATAAATTAATTATCCGATATAGTGAAGTATTTAATATTTTAAGGGTAGGTACCAAATACCAATAGAGTAATTTAGTATTTGTCGTTTCAAAATTATAGCTCTCCCCTAAAAGCTTTCTCCCGGTACTCTGCGGTTGAATAAAAAGTAAGTTTTGTTATTCGTTTTTAATGTATGACAAAAGCCCATACATTATTATTTGTTGATACGATACTGGCCCAACTCTTAATGTAACCTCAACTTAATTTAAACAAAGATTAAATAAAAAGTTTTCCGAATATAATACTACCGATATACGGGCTGTATAGAATTTTGAACAAAAGGAGTGAAATGTACGGAATATATAACAATATATTATATAGGTAAGTAAACTGTTTTAAAATCTACCAAAACCGAAATTCACGAAACAGATACTTTATTGTTAAAAATCATCAAAAAGTTTGAGAAACTTTAAAAATGTAGACCATTTGATACTTATTGACATAATTATATTAGGTTTGCATATAGTACCGAAAAGAAACTGATGATAATTGCGCTTGTAACGAAAATTACATAATTACTTATATTCCAATATTTTACACCTGAACAATATATTTTAATGGAAAAAAAATGTGTATCAAATCTAGACAGTCTTACTGGTTGGATCAAATTAATAAGAATTTGTATTTTTTAACGAAGCTGTGAAGATGGCCTACCCATTTTCTCCCAAATCAATTTAACCCATATCAACATTGAGCAAATAATTAGCAAGAATTAGTAAATTAGGTTTTAAAATTTGCAAGTCATAACTTTTAAGTAAGGAACAATAATGAAGCAAGGTGAACCAACTTCTAATAGCTCACCTTTTTTCACATATACGTTCGAAAGTGTTATCGTTTGATTGCTTATAATTATCAAGTAATTGCAAGTCTGCCTTACGACTTGTGCTAATTGTTGAGTTCAGTGGGCCAGCTTCCCAACTTTGTCCAATCGATTCAAAAAGAATGCCAATATTTTGCAAAATTAATCGAAAATTAAAATAAATAAAACAAGGTGAATGCAAGAATCTAAATTGAATAAAATAATCTAATTGGATTGAAAAATAACCAATTCAGAAATATCGCTAATGAGTCGCCTAAGGTGTAGCCCAGTGGAATCATGAACATTGTAACATGTATAAAAAATGGTCATAAAAACATTTTATGATTTTAAAGAATAAAAGATTATTAGATTTCAAATTTCAAATGAAAAATGATTTTCTGTATTAGTTTACAATTTTTCCTACATTTTTTGGGTTATTTTGAAACATTTGTATTCTTCTGGGGATGTCTAAATTTTTACCCCTGAAAACTAGAACTAGATTTTCCATTTAAGGATATCATTTTAAAATCAAAATATTCTATGACTCCAGTCAAAATCTACAAAATCAAGTCCGTAACATATACAGGTAAATAAAATCATGAGACTGGTGAAAATTATTGATTATTTTAAGAAGCATATAATATTATAATTTATAAATCAATGAATTCTTATCTATAATAGTACCTATAGTAACCAAGTAATTGTGCAAACACCAATAGGTGTTGCTATAAGCAAAAACAAAAAGTTAATTAAGAGGCAGTACCAATGAGCTGATTGAAAAAAAATGGATACATTGTAGAAACAGCCTAATGAGTAATGACACACCAGTAGGCACATAACATGAAGAAAAAACCTCACCCATGCAATGTCTGTGACGTGTCGTTCAAACGAGAAGGTGATTTCAAGGTTCGTCGCCGAACCCACCCTTGCCAAACACCATTCATGTGCGATGTATGCGACAAATCATTCAGTCAAAGAACCCATTTAACGCTTCATCGAAGGACTCACACAGGCGAGAAACGATTCCCGTGCGATTTATGCGGAAAGTTGTTCGCTGAAATAGGTAATTTGACAAGACAGAAACTAAGATATATTGAACTGACATAAGTTCTATGATGGGACAGATTTAAAGAGGAAGAATCAGGTTATCATATTATTTCACTACTGCGTTAGTGTGTGAATTTTTCACATAACATACTAAATTGATAATTTGTCATATTCGTAAATAAATATTAAATTTTGCATTTTTTCCAATATTTTTTAATAAAAACTATAGTGGTTTTTAATGTTCCATACATAATATTGAATATAGACATTGAAATTGTTTGATATTGAATGCTGTAGTATGAACGAATCAATGTTTATCGAAGCTGTTTCTAAAAATTTTTCTAAGCCTATGTTTGTGAAAAAATGGAATATATTTTTGGAGTTTTCTTCGCCAAGAGCTTGTTGCATCGTTGATGGATTTCCGAGAATTTGCCTGATGCTATTGAACTTGGGGCATTCTAGTGTGATGTGTTTGATGGTCAGTTCTTTGTCATAGAGTTCACAGGTAGGGCAGTCTTTTTTAGTTACAAGTTGCAAGTGTGTAAGACCGGAGTATCCAATCCGAGACCTTGTGATAACTACTTCTTAGTGCCTGGATGCTGGTGAAAGGAGTTCCCATGAGTCGATTGATAATTTGATTTCCTTAAGTTTGTTTGTATTTAGGGTCACGTGTATTTCCAGTGGCTTTTAGTTTGATTGTTGATTTTCATGAGTATTGTGTCTTAAAATGTTATTTTGTTCATTGTTACAGAGCTGGGTGATACTATTGCTTCGTTAGCTGTCTTTTCAGCAAGTTCGTTGCAACTATGTCAGTGTATTTCATTTTTGGAGTAATTATTTTCAAGAGCAAGAAGTGCACTAAGAGAGTCACTGATAATAAGTATTTTTTGGGACACTAAATTCGTTGCGTATGAGATTACTTTGAAAGGCTTGGCTTTCAGAGGAGAAAATGCTGGTTTCAGGAGGTTTGAACATAGAGGTTTTGTTATTTTCTACAAAGGCTAATCCAGTTCATTGGATGATTTTGAGGCGTCTGTCGAGATTTTTGTTTGGTGAGGGTATTTTTCTTCAACAATGTCTGAAAAGTTATTTCTAATAATTGAGGTTGGGGAAATTTTTTTGTTGAATTCAAGTAGTTATTGAGTTATTTAGCTATTGAGTTTAATATTCCACATCCATGGAGGACAGAAAGATTATTTTGTTAAACGTGAGTGATTTAAACTTCATTAGATCTGATGAAGTTTAATACGTTTTATCGATAGTGCTAGGTGTGTTTGGACTGTTGAGAGTATTTTGGAGTCTTCTAAATGGAGCTTCGTTATTTTATAATTTAATTACGAATTTTAGTACCTCTTTGATCATTTTAAATTGAAGTGGGAGTTCTCTAGCGTTGCACATAATACTTGCTGTTGTGCTTGAGCGGAAGGCGACTGTGACTTATCTAATACCTTGATTGTGTATAGGATTCAGTAAATTAATTTTTAGATGCGTTATAAATGACTGCACTATATTTCAGTTTCGCTAGTAGTTGCTTTGTAAATAGTTATGAGTCTATTTTTTGAGCCCCAAGATTGGTGAGATAAGGTTTTCATAATTTGCATGCTATTATTTGCAATAGTTTTGAGATTTTCAAGGTGAGGGTTTTAATTTAATACATAGTTAAATGCCATACCTAGTATTTTTATTTTGTCTATATATACCAGGGTATTGTCATTTAGACTGATGTAGTACACATTTTCTCACGCTTTTTATGAAAGACTATCCTTTGGGTTTTCCTTTGGTGAGAAATTGAAACCTGTTGTGATTGGCCATTTGAGAAGTTCATTAAGGGCTTGTTCGATTAAATTTAATTGCTGTTTTTATATTTACATCACTGCAAAAGATGTAACAATCATCCGCAAATATGGTGAATTTTATAGGGGGAGGGATGTTGTCAAATATATTTTTATCGCAACTAAGAACAGGATGACACTGCTGACTGAGCTCTGAGGGACTCCATTTTCGGCAGTATGAGTGGTTGATAATGTTTCACCAATTTTTGTTTGAAATGATTTATCCTGTAAGAAATTGTTGATGAATGTTATTATGTTTCCTGTAGTGTTCTATTAGCGTGGGGTAAGAATTACTCTTTGCCTCCAGACCATATCATAGGTTTTTGTTAAGTCAAGAGCAAAGAGGATTGTATGTTGTTTTATTTTGGTTGCATTGCATAATATATGCGAGTGAATATTGGATAAGACATTCAAAGTAGAGTGGTTTTGCGATAAGGCTACACACGTGTTACTCGGCTTCGTCGTGAATTCTATATTGACGAATATAATCTAAATCAAATAAAAATTTGTTTCATTATATTAATTTTATTTGTATCATCTCTCTTAAAAATTTAAAAATTGACAAATAAAATCAAAACTGAACATATGAAATTAATGAAATTTTACAAATTAATTATGGGTACTTCCATTAAAAAATATATAAACATTGGTCAAACTTTAAAAATTCATATACAGTTTTAGATATTCAGTCAAACATTTTTAGTTTTTTAATTGGGATGGAAGTGGTAAGTAATTGAGTCTAGTTATTCCATAATTGATATTTATTCATTTCTAAATCTAAATTAAAACATACATTTAGGTATTAATATATTATAATTGTACGACTATTTCACTAGTATTTACCACTATTTTGCAGTTTTTAATCTGTCCTCTAACGTTTTGTACTTTTTTTCTCATCTTTGGAACATGATTACATTTTTCTAAGACAGAAGATTAAGCTCAATATACTGATACTGGTTTTTCAATTCCTTGATCAAAACAAAAACATTTGGATGTGGTCGACGTATAAGTAAAGCTACGTGATAACTGTCGGGATGGTTAATCGTCCTCGTATGGTCTGTTTTGTAGTGGCTCCACATTTTTCGATTAAATATACAGATGTCGGTATCCTAATAAGTGTCAACGAAATAACTCATCAATCTATCCAAAACTAAATAAAATATTATTATTGTCATTTTATCAGATATCGCTGATATGGAATTACGATATTAAACGCTGTTATCTGCAACGATGCGATTGAAATAGCATATTTCTAGCTTTGACACGATATTGTCATTTTTAAAAAATAATAAATTTGTTTAGTAAAATGGGATTCGGAAGAATAAGATTTAGTGAAATGGGATTTTTTTGCATCCACGCACAATTGCTTTTTTTTTTAGTCGGCGAAATAGGATTCGGCGAAAAGGGACGGAATTCTGATGGGAACGTATACTTTTAAACAGTTGTAGTAGGTACCTACCCCAATCAATGTCGATGAAAAGCCTCAAAAGGGACAAAGGGGACTAGTAATTTGACTAGTATGCAACCACGGAAAACGATTGCAAACAATTAATATTGGTGACTTATGAGATATTCAAGTCTGAAGATAAATACATTATTTGAATCGGTGAATTCGACGCCTTCAAAGTACTTATATCTCTAAATGCTTTTTCTCCGCACTTAACTTTTGGGTAAATAAGTCGCCAAAAAATTGTCGAATAGGAGGTAAACCTACAAGGTTTGATTCCATTTCGAATTACAATGAAAATTAAATAATATTATTATAGACAAATATTAATTACACTTATATATACATATTGTATTAAATCATAATATTTACTAAATTCTATTGAAATATAAAAATAATAACCCCAATATCTATGTACTCATGTTTATTTATACTTTTTATAATAATTTATTTATAGACGTATCCTGTAAACTGAATCAATACAAAAAACGTTAACCGCTGAATGAGATTTACTATCATTTATTATTGTTATTGTTTGTGTAAACATAATTTTTTATTGAATTGTCAGATAAATTGAGAGACACCAGTATAATACTAAATCGGTCAGGTTTAGAATGTGTGGTTTAAATTTACTAATTCCTACTACATATTCTAAACTGCGTATGTGTATACTACAATTTATTATATATACTGCAGCTATTAAACATAAATAAATAAACTTTTAGAAAATAATGAATTACTAATTTCAATTTAAAATTCTGATACAGAATAATTTAAAACATGAATATTTAAATGTATACAAAGACTATATAAGTTATTTAGGTATTTAAAACTGCGTAATTTAAAGCTAAAATTAAGGTTTGTCACTATAGGTACAAAAAAAAAAACCCCAAAAGAAAATGTTTTACAAATTCTTGTATTATAAACTGTGATTAAAAATAAAATATTTGATAATTTATAACGATAAGCATCTATACCACATTATCAAAATAGTGATTTCGAATTTCATATATGAACAGAGTTTGTATTATATTGTTCTAGGTACCATTAAAATCGACAACATTTATGGTGGCATTTCAGTCATCACTGGAGTAGGTACTGATTTTGAAGGCATTTGATTTTTTTTTCTATCGATCTAAAACGAAGCTATAAAAAAACTATAAATCTGATTTATACTACTTACATAAGCAAATCCACGAAATTTTATTTTGCATTTGTTCGAATTTCAATGATTTTTTTGGGTACCTGCTTTGTTTACCTTTCAGTAACACTTTGTAACATTTTCTTTAAATGTCTTCCAAATAAATTTGTGTACTATATAATGAGTTTGAAGGAAATGGCTCGATCAAATTTATCTTGTTGTGTTTGATTTAATTGATCGATTTATCGACAAAAGTAGGTATGGTTCAGCCATTTCTTCGAAATATTTCATTGTGTGTCATTTTTTTTTGGTTTTTTAGAGCTTCATTATTGCTTTATTTTAAGTGCTTTTTCTTTAATTTTCTATTACTTCAAAGTCTTCTAGTCATTACTATAGGCCGAAATTTTAATGCATTTTGCATTTTTATTTAGTAATAAATATGTGGTGTTCATTTTGGTACAGATTTGTATTGTCAAATGAATAAACAGAATTTAATTTTGAACTTTTAAGAATTTTGATATTAATATAAGTACGTAAATTATGTTTTTAGGTGTCTTGCCCATCCAAAAGATTTTTTATAAATTTATGTATTTGTAAGAAAAAATGAATGTCATATTTTTACTAATTTAAGTATTAGTACATAACATAATATGTTACCAACGGCAGCCATTTAAATAAACAAAAAAAAATATTATTTAAAATATAAATATAATATTGCTTAAAAAAAATGCATGTGTGATCTACCCTTTAGGTTTATCTAACCTTTAGGGGCCGAGAAAATATGCTATATACTCCCTCTAAGACTTTAGAAATCTATTGAAATAAATTGTATAGAAACTCGTAGACAAAATCCACAATTCACTTGTGGAAGATTGGATATAGCACTTCAAACTACTTTCTAAACTTTCTGATACCTCTAAGAACAATTAGATATTTTCTCGGACGTGTAGTTTTTCAGCATACAATTGCTATAATTACAAACATACATTTAACTCTTATACCAGTCATACCTATTTGTATTAAGGTATACAAGTAGGTAATTTCTTTGTTACAAAAAATGCGAAGGTTTTATGCTTGCTTTTACCTGATCTGCCCGAGTAATCCATGGCAGCCATTTATACAAAAATACAATTCCAAGAGAGAAATCCCATTGAAAAAATGCCTTTCAGCTTTTCTCAAATTCTCCCATTTTTCTTTCCGCAAAAAAACTTTATTCGGAATATAACAAACATAAGAAAAAAATAGTCAAATCGATCCAGACGCTTTTGATTGATGCGATTACCAGCGAACAGCTTTTTATTTTTATCATAAATGTAGAATTATGAACACTAAACACAAACAAACCAAATTCAATAACATTAAATTAATATAATAATAATACTGTAGAGTGAAACTTCGGTTTACGGACACCCCTAAATAACACACATACTGTAACTCAAAAATACGTGTAGGGTACTGAGTAATTTATTATTATGAGCTAAGTTATAGAGTGTACCTTATATATTGGGACAAACAGTTTGTAAGAAAATTTATATGTGTAGGTATTTTATGGAAATGATCATAATAGGACTTATATTTCGATAACATTTGTTGATATTTTAAGTACATTTATAGTAATTCAAATAAGTGTTGTTTGAGTGGCTACAGTACCCAAATCTAATCGAAAAACGTATCAAATTTTAGTCATAAAATTCGATTTGTTTCAAATGTTACTATAGTTTAATTATTAAAAGCATCGTTAAATTCATTTTTTTTTACTTTAACATAATAAAAAATGTATTAAAATCAAATAAATTTATTTCAACGAATTAAAGAAGAAATCATTGATAAATCAACCATTTTATTATATTAGTAACCACAATTACATTATTTGTGATAATCAAAAAGATATAAATATAAATATGGGCATTCATGGAAATATATAAACTATAAACGTAATTGTATTTAATATTTATAGCGCGTGTAGATACTAACAGACTGCCAGATTCGGTGTTACTTTTTTAATATCAAATTTGATAAAAAAAAAAACCGGTCTTCGAACGCATCTGTATTACTAAAACATATTAATATATTAGTATTGAATACTGTTGACGGTGCGTAAAGTTTCTTTGCGAGTATAATATTATTGCTGCAAACATTTCCTAATATAAATAATGTCTCTTTTAATCACATTGTACATAATTACATCCGTCAATGTATCGATAGCGATTTCGTCCAATGATGAACAAAATTTTTAAAATATAGTCGTCCACATACCTTTAAGTTTTTATCCGTAGCCAGGGCGGGTCATATCATAGCATCACTTGTATGATGTAATAAATTTATAGTTTTTGAGCTTTGATAATTCAAAAGTTGGACTGCAAGAGCGACAAAAAAAAAAACCTTAAATTCGACCATTTTTTTTCCTCAATTAATCTGGCCAGTAGATATTCAGTGGTTATACGATTATGGTTGGTACATCTTTTTTCCCACTAACATAACAACTATAACGTTAGACCCGTAGATGGTCTATAATAATTCTTTATACATTTACCAATAACTTTTAACTTGAAATGTCCAGACTTAGTTTCATAACCGTAACTTGTACCTAGTTACTGAACATTAAAGTATCTAGTAACTTGTATCTAGTTACTTATGTAGATTTAGAGCAACTTGTAACTTGTAACTAGTTACAATGAATTGAGTAACTCACCCGACCCTGTTCGTAGCACTATTAACAATAAATTATAATTTTATATTTATTTAGAAAAAATGCCAGTGTTCTACATAGATAACAAGCTTACTGTACTTATATAAATAAAACAAAAATTAGGATTACAATGAGAGTTTTTAATATTATTTGTGACAATCATCCGGTCAGCCGATAGCTTGTTGTGGAGTACCTACAGTACTATTGAGGGTTCACAGAACAATATTTTAATATCAAAAATTATTTAATTTCAGTGATTTAAACTCATGTTTTTTAAATAGAGTTCAAAACGTTTTACATCATAAAAATAATATCGTATGTATTATATTAATGATAAGAATCTTGCATACATGTATTGTTACACGAATAGAAATTGTGACACCAAAGTCTATATTGTTATACAATACAATTAATATATTTTTTTAATTCACGGCTTTGATATTAAAAGCTTTGAATTTTCGATACACATAATATTATCACTAATTGTACATTTTGGTTTATTTACCAAAGATTATTTAGTCTATTTATATTGGTTTTCAAAGAATCAAAACGGCTGTAGGCTAAGTGCGATGTAATCCAAAGTATAAAAATCAACATGTCATTTTCTCTACATATCATTTTACATTTCACTCATACATGTGTCTCTTAACATTATTCACACAATTACGTCCGTCGATGTATCGATCGTGAGATGGTCTTTGACGGTCAAAATTTCTAAAATATATTCATCCTTTCATATTATAAGATTTAATCCATTGCACGAGTAGTATTTAAGTATCCAAGTACATAAATATTTTGATTAGGTATTAAAAAACCTGTGATATTTGATACAATCAGATCCGTCTTACCAATAAAATTCATATACCATGGATACTATATCCATATTATAATTTAGTTGAATTGTATATGCTGAACAGAGTGACGAATTTATAGGACTTATTATCAATCAAGGATTGAATCAATACATTTCAGCAGCACAATTTCTTACTAAAAAAGTATATCTAGAAAATATTTTCAAATTATAAAATAGAATTTTCAAACTCAGGATCTTATTATTTTCTTATTAATCCGATATATTTTATTTATTTTTATGTTTTATGTATTTAATGTTAATAATATCTATTCAATATATATATAAATGCTTATAGACAATGTAATATTCGACTCGTTTTTAAAAAAAAAAATCAATTATTTAAGCAAAGAGTCATTTTTTAAAATAACATTCAAAACAAAAAAAGTCGGCCAAATACCTGACATGTAGGGTAAATATATTCCACCCAACAATTTCTATTTGACACGGAGATAACCGAGTATACCGATTACCGAGTTTACTGATGAATGTTTCACCGCCCCGCGCCCCTGCTCTTGACTTTCGTATTTTACAGTAAATTGATAATTTATTCCACTGGAAAAACAAATAAAATATCACCGAGCGTTTTTAGAGAAATGTATACAGTTATATAAATTATAATTTATAAACCCGAGGTTAAAAATTCACGAAACTAAATTAGAACAAATATCCCTTGCAAATAAACAGTCCAAGATTCATAGAGAATCTATTTCAATTAAATTCGCTCACCTACCCCGGAGCAAGTGTCAATGTATAATTCTATAATAATTAACAACTGTAAATCAAGATTTAGACCTTAACATTCGAGTACAACCCAAGTAAACGTAAATAATTGCAACGCGTTCTATGAACAAGATTGTTTTTCAATCGCTGCGAATTCAAATGATAAATAATACAACTCTATTATGGTTACTAATGTTTATACGAACTGCAACACAGTAATTTGTGTAATCAGATCTGTAAGTAACAAATAGTCACGCGTGTTTCAATAATAATGTGTGTTGTGGAGGGTACCTACGCTTAGTTTTTCAATGGAAAAAATAAACGATTTGACTGGCCGTCAATGATTTATAATAAAATAAAAATACATTTAATGCTCTGCGGCGGATATTAGATGTGTGTACAGACCAATAGTGCAGAAACACATTATACACAAATCGACGTGTACACAATAATATAATGTATCGTTTGAACTCAAATCGTGTAAATATAAATAACAGTAATATATTTCTAAATACACGTTTCATTTTCTATATACCTACTATTGACCGGACATTAACCTACGACCATATGCGTACGAAATACGCGTTATTAAAAGCCATTGCAGTATGCACTTATACCAATTATTATTCATTTTTTTTTTATCGAATTCAAATCTGCATGATAATATATCAGGGTGGCCTAACGATCGAAACGGCCTTCTGTCAGAATTTTTTATTCAACTCTGTAACTTTTATGATCTCTGAAAATAATTGAATACATCAATAATAATTGTGATATAACGTCTTAGAGTTTAATTTAATTCAATTTAAGTTTAACTACATTTTTAATGACTTTCTTAGGTATTGCATTTGTAATGCTATTTTAGTGCTAAAAATTCACAATTCCCAAGTTGTTAGGCCCATTTTATAGTATCCTGACACAAGCACGAGCATAATATTATGTGTTTTTTTAAGTACAACTTAACGACTTGGCTACCAAAATTTTGAATAGTATAATTTTGCATATTAAAGCATATGTTGATGCTCATTGAATATTTTACATTTTTTCTCTTATTTAAAAGTATACAATTATAATGTTTGTATGTTTCGTATTAGAGAATACCATAGCATTAAATTAAATTTTTTTTTTTTTAATCTATAATAAAAAATCTCGGTCCTCAATTGAATGCATTTAAAAAGTGATTATAAATCAAACTTTAGTTTAATATAATATAAATACAACTAGCTGTCCCGTCCGACGTTAACCGGGCCAAAGAATTGTATTTAAAAAAAAAATATTTGTAAAAAATGTATATGCCATATTTCTTCAAACTATAGTACCTAGTAATAAATTGCAACCTTTTAATTAAACAAAAAACAATTTTCTTTTTTTTTAACCCGAAAACACAATGTATGAGTTACCCTTTAACTACCTACAGGAGCTTAAAAATCAGCTATAATTCTCCAAGTCTCAAATATTCTATTAATATACTTTTACTGAAAACAGCCCAATAGTTGTTGAGTCTTTTAACTTCAAATAACCATCCATTTTTATATCTTTGTCTTGGTGTTTCAATTTTCCCTCAATTCACTCGAAAATTCGCGTCGAAGCATACCTCACTTTGTGAATTAATTCGACCCAGATGGACACATAACCTTTTGCCTGTGGCAAGTTGTGTATAGGTAGCACTTGCTAGTATACATCGAAAACTACTCTCTAAGACTCTAAACTTTCCTGTTATATAAAAGAACAATATGAAATTTTCTCAAAATCAGTTAAGTAGTTTTTGAATACTTACATAAGCTTCGAACAATGAACATATTCAATTCTCATATTTGTTTTGAGAAATAATGTAAAACCAATGACGATAAGTTTAAGGACATTTTTTTTATTTTACATATTTTACAAACTTAGCTCTTATTCCATAGAAGTGTATATTTTGTTATATTTGTAATTTTAACATATTATTTAATATGTATTTTCTAGAAATTGTAAATAACAATCGATTAAAATTACTTAGAATTATTTTGTAAACATTTATTGGTAAACAATTGTTGTTCATTTACCTTTGAACAATTTTAGTCACACAATTTAATTGTTCAATTGGGTAAGAGTTTTATAATTATCACAATACGCATGTATTTATAATTGAAATTTTTGTTTTGTTTCGACGTTAGCTTAAAAATAAGAAGGGTAAAGAAAGAAAAATAAATACCTATGCCATGTTAATTTTAACATTTTTGGGGTTTTTAATGAGAAAATAAAATATTTTTAAGAGCCTATTTAATCACTCTTAATACCTCTTAAGTAAATGGTAAATTTTTAGGGCATAATTTCATGTATTCTTAAAGGATTTTAGATCATGGCTATTCCTTAGCCCTAAGGATAAAGCGCACAGCTACTAACTGATGTAAAAAATCAAAGATTACATATAGCTGCGTTCAACCGCAGATTCATCTCCACATTTTCAGAATATTTTACTACACTCGATGGTATATTAAATAGGTCAATAAACGGCATTTTTCATCGTCTGAAGACAGTGGGCCTTTAAGCCACCCGTGCAGTAAAACTGCGAAACAGGAAACATATCATAGTGTGAGCCAAAAATAAAAACCCGTACCCTAATAATTCACAAATCGTATTATAGGTAGTAAATGGGTTTCGCGAGACCCGGCTTTATTTGTAACTATAATTCCCTGGCCAATTAACAGCAGTTTGTTAAATCGATACGAATTGTATTATTGGTTTATTTTCACACGTTCACGATGAGCCAAGCCGCTGACTAACACATATTTCAAAGTCTATAAATTAGCACAAATAATGTAATAATAATTATGAAGTTATTTCATTCAGCAGTAATATGCCATAATACTACATGCGCTGCAGGATGAATGCTTAACAATAATCAATTATCCCTGAAAGTATTAACGTTTTTGAAAACATTATTTTTTTTTAGATAATAGTAATTCTTTGAAGTTTGTACAATAAAATTGTATTTTTATTTTTAAATTAATTGAAAATGTATACCAAAAGTATATAAAACTAGTAAACATTTTTTTGGGGGAGTTGAGTGTAAGACAAAATTATGTTCCAGAAGTAATGCGAAATTGGTCAAATCATGATTAATGTAAAGGTAGAAAATGGAAATAGGTTGTAATACAACCGTTTTATAATTTTGTTGTTAAGTTCTTGTCGAATAAACATTATTATGTCCTCGTCAACATGGTTGTATTCTATGGAAAATAATAAATCATGTTCGTAAGCATTTACCTAATACAATAACAATAATTAAAGACATATCAATTGTAACTCTATAATATGTACCAACTATACCATTAATTACTATCAGATTCAGTTTAAAAGTATTATATTATTAAGTGGTGCAGGACATCCACCCAACACCATAATATTATATTGTTATGGTTAATAGTTGTACTTTAAAACCAATACTGATTAGTATAACATTACCAGTGCCAAAGTAATAAGTAATCGTATATTGTTTTGAAAGTGCGGTTTGCATAATATCTGTGATGTGTGGCACTTGTTATAAGTAATTTATAATATCGGCGGTTTTAGGTTGTTACTTATTTGATGACTAAATATCAGTATGATAAAATACGACATAGTGATTAATTAATCAAGTGATATATTGAATGATTAAGTGACATATTGATTAAGTTCGCGCAGGTGCGTGTACCTAAATGTCAACATTTTATTACCAAATACAAAATATGATAATCAGTGTTAAACTGTTTTTCGCTGGTAATTACCATTCAGGCTGTAGTCCAAGCTAAGTAATCAAATTTTCACACTATAAAGATGAGAATATTTACTGTGCGAAGTCGCTTTTACTTTTTTCTATATCAGAACTTAAATGAAGCTATTGAAGTTTAAAAAGCATGAATGAGATTTTTTTTCGAATTATTTGTGATATCGAAAAATTAAAAACAGCGTTGATCAGTCAATGTTCTCCTGTTTCTAGTATGAAAATGTGGTCACCTACTTAACTCGGACTACAGCCTGAGTGGTTCTTGCCCGTTTGAAACCGTTTTTGCTATATTGTACATTTTTATGACGGAGGTAACACATGCGGGTGTAGAGTCCTCTTAAAAATAGTCCTCTTTATTAAACCCTGAATTGGTACCCTTGAAGTAGTCGTGTCACTAGATACTGCCTTTTATCACGTGAAAATGTCTTGTTTTTTTTTTACAAAACAAATATGCTTAATGCATATTATATAATAGGTACAGATATTTATAAAAAAAATAAAACGAAACAAAACAGGCTTAATTATGATTTTATTTTTAATTAACTACAATATTACTACGAATTTCTGTTGGTAAATAATAGTTATTGCACATGATAATACAGTTGTGTCCTAGCCAGTACTCAACTTTCATAAAATAAAGTACACGAAAATATCGTATTTAACTACACTTGAAAATTCCAATAATCAGAATTTCAATATATGCATAATTTAAGCATACAAATGGGATGAGCATGCTTAAAAAATCACCCTGTATAATTTTAATTTTTTTTTTTGTATTTATATTCTTCGTATATTTTATAATGACAATGTTTTTAAATTTTTAAATTTTAGTTTACCTTTTAATTTTTCTCCACTCTTGTGACATCTTTGTAACAAATTTACTAAGTACTTTTGTGTGAAAAAATAGACATACGTGACGTAATCAATTCTCAATGTAACGATGTAAAATATACGAATGTGATACCGTAAACAATGTGTTAAAATAAAAAAACTTTTTGGAGAAAATTCAATAGTAAATTCTCGAAAGCCAAATCAAATCAATAGGGGTAAAATATTGACTATTAAAATATTTAGGAGCCAATTCAGTTGCACCGGATTAGAGTCCCATTATTAATGTTATTTTTAACTACAAAATCATTTTCAATTTTCAATTTGATAAATATTGTCAAAATTAATGCTTATAAAACAATTTATTTTTAATATTTTTCAACTGCTATTGTATCAATATATCAAGAGTCTTATATTACATTTTCATGCATTTAGACCCAACCAATAAAATTTAATTGACATTTATAGAAAAAAAAAATGGAAAAAATGAAAATTGAAAATGTTTGTCAGCAGCTATTGAAACGAATCAAAATATTTCGAAAATGTTATGGTGTATAGAAAATGCTAGCACAAACATTTAGTGATAATTTCATGTATCATGAATCATGATCATTCTTTTTAGAGTTACCTACAAAAAATACCAAAATAGATTGTTTCAAAAACTGGTTTTGCTTAATTTTTTGTTTGTTTCCCCGGTAGTTTTTGAAAACTATTTTAAATTTTAAATGTTGACCTTCGAATCCACTAATTCGATTCACTTTTCTACCAGAAAAAGTTATTGTTGATGAAAATCGAAGCATTTTTATCGCCTCTGACCGCGATGACAGACACGAAAAAAATTTAAA
This sequence comes from Myzus persicae, assembly GCF_001856785.1. Classification (NCBI taxonomy): domain Eukaryota; kingdom Metazoa; phylum Arthropoda; class Insecta; order Hemiptera; family Aphididae; genus Myzus; species Myzus persicae. Next base: position 535,575 of record NW_019104267.1, read on the forward strand.
AATAAATAAATAAAAAAATACCCATCATTGTAAAATCAATACATTCATCGCTCCGCTCAGAATCTAAAATGGAAGGTTACTCAAGTTCAATTCTTTTTTTTTTATAAAAAAGAAAGAATATATGAAAATAAAATTATTTGGAAGGTACAGTATGATACAATGAGAGTGTAGTGGTCGATTACATTCATCTGGGAAAAATGTAGTTCTTACTACTGAACACCATGTAGCAGATATTGCAAAAGTTGAAACTAAAAAGAAATGGCTAGTCATAAAAATATTAAAAAAACGTTGATCTCCTGAATGCACCTACTAGATTTTTTTCCCCATCGAACAAGATACTGAAGTTGAAAATCGAAGCATTATTTCTTCTAGTAATCGGGTACACAAAAAAAAAAAAAATTAAACAACAACATTTTTAAAAAAAAACACACGTCATTATCATTGTGAAATCAATACATTCATCGCTCTGCTCAAAATCTAAAACAATTTAAAATATCTATTATATAGTTTAGGAGAAGTCAAATTGTTTTAACATTTTATCAAGGCGTATAGAAAATGATAAAATATACTTTAAATAAACTTGGTAATATGAATTATTTGAAAGGGATGCACTAAATATCGTTTATCAGAAAATAATATTTGCAATAAACTATACTTACAATAATATTGTGTTATAGAGCCTGTGTTATTTTAGTGTCGTTGATGGTTTCCAGTTGTCGCTCATATTTGATGCACAATTATACATGTATTGGAGATTCACAACATTATGTTTCAACAGATATACATTTAAAATCAGGTACGCATATACCTTGATAAAAAAATTGTAAAAATATTCTATATAAATAAATATAATATGGTGGTCATTAACTGTACATTTTTGTATATATAAATGTAATAAATTATCGTGATAATAATAATACGATCAAATTTTTGTACAGCCTTTTACCAGGGTCAGAAATTCTATAGGAACACAAAAAAAGTTAAATTGGGTTCAATATTTAAAAATCAAGTATGTATGTATAGGTAAGTATAACTTATAAGTACTCATCGAGCAATCATCTCCTTCGTTGGCCATTTAACAGACATTATGTTTAAAACTTTATTGGTAGGTACAAATGCATATACCTACCTACAATTTTAGTAATTTTGGTGTCCCATGTGAATCTTTGCTTTTTTCCTGCTCGGTAAGACGATACCCATTAATTTTCTGACATTATACAGAGGTGCATAACTAGTTACTATATATATTATTAAATACAATATTTGGTCTTCAGAATAATATATTGTTATACTCTTTGTGTGTGTGTGTGTGTGTGCGTATTGTATCAAATTTTCAGGGTAAACAAAGTTTTTAATTGCCAACTAATGATTTTTCTGCTTTTGTGTTTTTAGAGAATATAAACGTTTCTGTATACCTATATATATATATATATATATATATATGTGTGTGTGTGTGTGTGTATATACTATATATACATGCAGTGTACTCAACTTTCATAATGATGAGCGATGACTACCCGCTGCAGTGCCGCCGTAAATATAATCGATATGCCATTGTGCGACACCAGTAAACAATATTGTGTTTCTGCTTTATGGACTCCTATTAATACATCGAACGACGTTGAAAGCAATTATTTTTGATTAATATTTTAAACAATCCGATGAAACAAAACCGTCGGGATAATAATGTAATATGTATACACACATCGTTGGTATAAACTATTATCTAAAGTGCAAATTGTGTAACGTTTTCGCACGCAAGTGTATAAAAACAACAAAACCGCACCGAACGATATAATAATAATAATATAGTTGAAGACCGGATTTACATTAATTCGTTCGTACGGTGAAACATTAATACCGGAAGTGAGTACTTACGCAAAGCGATTGATATTAGGCACTATTAATTCGGTCATACTCGTGCTCACGAGCAGTCAATGATTATATTGTGTTAACGCGCGTATGTGTAAATACAATTGTTATTACTTTCATTATTATTATCACAGCATGAGTGTAATTTTTTAACCGACCCTTGTTTTAAGTGCAAATTGCCACAACACCGCCGAAATTGTTCATAATATACATACAGGGTGGTTAACCATGCATGCATACTACTTATTCCCCTCTGATTATGCGAAACCTGATTTTTGAATTTTGGTATTTTCAAATTCTGGGCATAATTGAAGAAACAATAGTGGTGGCCAGCATGCTTGCTGAATCACTCTGTATTTTTAAGTATTGTATTTTGTTTTTCCGCTTTTTTTGTTCACTGTTCAAAGAGGGTGATTTGACTAATTGTAAACCATTTGTGTAACACAAGGAATACACAGGAAAAGTTGATTTTTCATATGAAATATGCATGCCTCAGGAATGGCAGCAGCATATATCTATGATTTTTATTTGAAGAATTTTGTGTAAATTAAACTTAATATTTCATAAAAAAAGAAATTACCTGATGAGTTATTTTTAACTAGAGTTAGCTGCAGAATCCATGTTGTGTTGTTAGTAATTAGTTTTAATATGTTATTGAGATAATTAACTTGTATACAAAATTTAAAGATAAAAATATTATCTGCGTGTTCTATTGTTAGGTGTTTTTTTTTCATACCTTTTTGTTTTATAAGAGTATACGAGATATAAACATGTAAAAACATTTTAATTAAACAACGCTTTTAAAATTAAAATATAAAAAAAACCAACAAGAGAACATGCAAATAGGTAATAATTATCACCTTTAAATTTAGCAAAAGGTCGATTTTCTATAATTTTAAAAGCCAACAACATATTGCAACAGAAAATGGATTCTGATCAGTTTTAAATTTTGAGTGTCGTACGTTTGTAACAGTCATATGGAGACTACCTAGACACGTGGGCCATCACGTCCTCTAAGTTGGAAAGGTAAATTTCTTCTCCTTATTTCAGCCTTATAAGATAATTTACTAGGTATGTCCTATTGATAGGAAAATACTTGATGAAACTCATGTAATCCACGTATTTCATATTCACGACGTTAAGTCTTATTATTCTATGTAATAATAATTGACTGGGGCTATCAAACATTTTAACTTAAAATGAATATAAAATAAAAATGAGCCTTTGATATTTTTTAACTGCTAAAAGAACAATCCTTATCAGAAATCCTGTAATATGTGTTCAAGATTTCCGACCGAAAAACAAATATGTTAGAATTTTTCTGTTTTAAGAAGTGTATCTACTCTTTGGACATAGAAAAAACGCTAATCACTCCTATCAGAATTCAAAATTGCATAATTTTTGATTAATAGAATATTTTTGAGTAGATTTTAAAAATTACTAGTACACATTAAATTAAAGTATTTCGGCGCTTAAGTACATGTGGATTAACTTTTCAATTAGGTACAAATCTACGCTATAAAAAGACACTCTAATTTAACAAGCTTATCAATTTAGATAGGTGAAAAATGCAATTATAGTTTCCTATGGTTATAATATTTGCACTAAGGTCGCTCTAAAGCTACTCCAATAGCTAGTGTATTATTATTTAGAGATTTCAATGTATGATATATTGATATTTTTAATTTAGGTATCCCAATATCCACTCTTCAAAAATAATCATTTTCATGCATGTATATAAATAATAAATGGTGTAATATTGCATGAGTACACAATAATATATATTTTATACGTAATATATAGGGTGGCGCGTAAAAATATCCTTATATAGGTACTAAAAACTTCACAAAAAAAATATTTGATATTCCAAAAATATCAAAACTTATAATGATGTAAACCTAATAAGTAAGGTTATAATTTTATACATGTGTATATAAGTACAATATATGTAGGAATATATGCAACAATTTATCATAATACAATAACTAACGCATCCTTAGCCGTCATTAGGGGAAGGGGTTAGGTCATGCACCTCGCATTCAAAACAAATTTATTTAAAATGTATTGAAAATGTATTGTATTCATACTTCATAGAGAAGTAGAAAGAATTTTTTAGAAATAAAATAGATGTATACATATTTAATATATAATATTATGTAGTAAATAGTAATAGTAAATAATTATATCGTGGTCAAGCATAATATATTATAGAACGAGACAAATACAACACAAAGGGGAAAGTCATACTTTTAGAAATCCACCGCCTCTTTTGTATAAACATAGGTATATTTCTTCTGACATGGTATCGTGGTACCTTCATACTTGCTGCTCTGACTTTTTTGGCGTGATTGAAAGACTACGCATAATATTTTATCTGCTTCTATGCTTTTATCGAAATACAAACAATTTTATTTTTCTGAAGTTTGTTAATTATTAATTACGAATCAATCATTATACAAACAGAAAAAAGGTCAGCATTTTCAGTACACTAATTAACTTTTTTTACATTTTGTAAATAGAAATGTGTTTTTGGCTTTTCAATTATTTTTGCACCAAGCCTCGCAATTATTTTTACCCTGGATCCACAAACTCAAAGAACTATAGAGTCTACGGTATATTACCTAAACACCGATCGCGTTTATTATATTCTACAGGATAATTCATTGAGCAAGCTCACTTCCATTTTTCCTTCAATAATGATTTATCCTTTAAATTAATTTATTAGTTATTTATTTATTTATTATTACTCAAAGACCATTTTTAAAATTCTTAAATTTTTGTTTTACTCCTTAAGGAGTGTTCTGTAACAATACAAACTTCTGTTTTTCCAACGAAAATCCGTTTTCTACTTTAGATTACCTATATAATTGATAATTTTTCTGAAAATATCCAGTCACAATAAAAATACTGTCCTATTAAAATCAAAATTTGAACGAATATAGTTTCTCAGTTGTTAACATTTTTATACTAAGGATAATACTTAGCTCTTAAAAATGGCTTAACAAAAATAGAAAATTGATGTAATATTGGATCCAATATTTACTATGCTTTTGCCATGTTAACAAATTATTTATGTTTATAGATTAATATTATCTCATCAATAAGATTTCCTAACAACCAGAGCGATCCCCCATAACTTATAAACCAATATTGGCATTGGCATTACCAAATAGTAGATAAATTTAAGAACTAATAAACTATTAGTACAAATTTTGATTCTATACTCCAACATTTTCAGAACATGTATCCACCAAATATTTTACAGTTGAAAAGTCGGTTCTCAAATTTTGAAAAACAGAAACTTGTAATGCCGTTGAACAATCTTTATTAAGTAGTACAACAAATCTCAAGAGTTTGAAAATATGGCCTTTAACAAGTTGACTGCCACGAGTTTTTTTGTGAACTTTCCTCTATTGCCATGAGCATCATATTAGGGCCACGCGTTGACTTTCCTCCATTGCCATGAGAGACACATATTGATGCTCAACATTTTTAAATGTTGAAATTGAGTATACATATTATACCTCAGTTTTGTTAATTTTTTTGAATAGAGAATAAAAATCTAAATATATAACTACTTGTAGCATTGGGACTTATGACCGGTATTATTTCATACATTTAAATTAAAATAAATCAAATTTCACCGCAATAAACTTCATTGAAACTATTTGAAACACGAAAAAAAAAATGTGTTCATAATATTATCACAGAATAATCTATTATATTATTTATGTTCGGTAGAGTTCTATTATTAGTTTCGATATTTTCCATGATAAGAGTAAGCCCATATCTTGATGCTCATTAAAAAAATATTATAAATTCGACACTATGGGCCATGAGCATCATATTTGGATCTCACTTTAAATCCACAAACTGTTATCATAGTTAGATTCTACTATCAATTGTATGCCAGAAAGTACAAATCATAGAGTAACTATTAATTACTCTATGGTACAAATATATCATAAGTTTATCAAAAAAAATGTCATGGCAACATGGATGAAAAACTGGTATTATTGTGTGGCAATGGAAGAAAAACGGCTGAGCATCAAATATGTTGCTCATGGCAGCCAACTTGTACATATATTTTAAAAATTCCAAAAATTAGATTTTCAATAACTACATTATTGAAGAAGAAAAAGTGGGCGAGCATGGTTAATGAATCACCCTGCTTATAATATTATAAAACACATTTTTCGGTACACCTATTGGCAGTATTTCCACATTATTTTTATTATCATTATTATTATTATCGCAGGCCAATATTATAGGTAGTAATGTGGATAGTACGCACCTTTAATGACAATATGTCAGTTGCATTCACAGTGAAATTTTTTGAGGTAAATAATGTTAATAAGAAAAATTATATTAACAGTCGTCCTTGCTAAAGTGCAGCATACGACCAGTGTAGGAGACACTTAAAGTGTAATACACCTAAGGAAACCTTACTGCAGAAAGTCTGAAAAGTAAGTTTATATATATATATATAAGCACATATAAACTAACAATAAACTAGCTATTTTATAAATATTTATAACATCGCCGAACACATTTCGCATAACCGTTTTAACAAAATTATGTCAAATTAATAATGTTGCAAATATTATACTTCAATTGGATAGTGATAATAATAACAATCAGACTTAACGAAACGCTACGTGAGGGTAATTTTAGTATTTTCTGATTGTGCATTATTTAGATAATTGCATCTAAATATAATTCTTTATCCAGATAAAAATATTTACCTTTTTAATATTTATGTTTAAATAAATGGTTATATGAGATTCTCGATTTTCATAAAACTTTTTTTTATTCTATGGTGGAGTTGTTTATTTTTCTAAGCCATATGGACTCAGAATCATTTCAATTTTCAATTGATGGGGCAAATTCACTATTTTGACGATCAAAAAAGTGCAACTTAAAAATAACCACTGGCTTCGCTCTCAAGCATAAATTAATATATTATGTTCCTTTTTCTTCGTAAAAAATATAAAACATACACATAATATATATATATATATATATATATTAATACCTACTAACATTCATGCACGTCGTGCATGCATGCAGATGCATCTAAGTATAAATACATTACTACTCTTAATTAGTAATTACCAATTTATCAATAATATAATATATTTATTTTATATAAAATATGTATTATAAAAATAGGGATGAATTTTTTCCGTTAGTAAAATATAAAAATGGTTAAACGAAAACAACCGGGCACCGGTCCAACGACTGCTTTTAAAATCAGACGGGGGTAATTGCCCACCGTGCCCCTCCCCTGAATGACGCCATTATATAGATTATATCCTATTAAATCGATTTTATTTTCATATTCTTTTATTTGTATTTGTTATTTATATTTGTTTATTACGTGTGTCTTACTGAGTTATTTTGTGGTAGGTGCCTATACTGTTCATTCTCGCTGCAGTAAGCAGGGTACCTAATCGTACCTATAAAACACACCATATTTACGAGTGTACTTGTTTTAATTTTGTAGATATTTATATATATATGTATATTATTTAACTTATAACAACAATTCTGTTTTATAATTGCGTGTTTAAATCATCCGTTTTTTATTTAGATAAATTTATTATATTTTATTCATCGTCCATCTAGATAAATATTTTAAGTGACAACATTTAAATTAATTATCTGTTATCACACATATATATATATATATAGATGATTTATTGGTTATTTGTGTAAAACACACTATGAATAGTAAGTGTACAATTATTATATGTCAAGTATTCGTAAAGTTGTCTTTATATACTCAACCGTTTAGTTCATAATTAGTCGTGTGGTATATTTTACCTGCTCGTGATCTTGGCAGAAATATTTAGAACTTGGTTAGAGGTTAAAGTGAGTATACAGGCCTCTCGCGCTTTTATCGTGTCGTCCGCATAATTTAACACGTCACATTAACTTCCCAGCGTTTTAATTGGCTGAACGCTGTGATCTGTGGTTACCTTATTAATATACCGCGTTACCAAGACGTGTCACCGTAAGGTGGAAAGACTGCAATTCGGTAATATGTTGACGTGCGCGGTTGCAGTGGTCAATTAGTAATCAATTAGACTGTTGATAAAATTTTTAAAATATGAAAGGTAATACTGGGTCAGTAACCAGGTTCTAAATATTTCTACCAGGATAATGTGATCAAATAAACAATTCAACAAATTATTATGATCAACAGTCTGTATAGTACCTATGCCACGATAAAGTGTAAAGGCATTTTAAACATTTTACCACAGTTATTTAATTTATTGATAACCATCATATTGCCACTGTAACCGCACGTCGACAAAGAAGAACAATTCAACTTTACGGTAAACATGGTATACCTTTATTCAAAATATAACCACAGCCAATACCTGCCTATATTTAAACACTGGGATTTTAACACGATGCTTTCAATTATGGATGACACGATATTATAGTGTAAACGATGCACATTATTAAGCATAATTATAGGTTTGAGGTTTTGTCGAACAACTCTGTGTAAAAAGTTTTGTCATCGTCGATTAAAAAACGAATAGAATACATGCTCCGTATCCTAATATTTGGTATGTTTATTCCTTCATTAAAAAATCAAAATTACAGTATAGCTTACCTATAAACAAAATGGGTAAATGAACAATACCCCCTGTGTATTTCTTCCGGCCGGACGCTTCCCTTGCCATAATTTTCAAAAATTAATTTGAAAATGAAATTATTATATTTTGGTCTTAAAATGTGATAAAATAAAACAAAATAAATGTTCGTAAAATATACTATTATAACTATTTAAGTATGTTATAATGTCTTTGATTATTTGATACCATTAACAAATACTGTTATGATATAAAAACAACAAATATTTTATGTGTAAAACAAACTAATTAAAAATATAATTTTAAATATAATCCCTAAAAGATTTGCAGGTAAATAAAATATAAGTAATAAATCATAACATACAGAGTTATTATTTTCAAACCTAGATAAAATATTGGAGATACATCTTTTTTGATAAAATTAAAAATCTTCTTAGTTGCAATCATCAAACCATAACATAACAACCAATTTTTGTAAAACCTTTATAAAAAAATAAAAAGATAAAAACAAACAACAATGAATATTTTAATTCAAATACACTTATTGTTGTGATATTCATCGTTCAAATACATAAAATAATTTATAATAATAGCAATAACGACAGTATATTTAGTGTTGATAAATGTACACAATAATAACATTATCGATATAATTAGTTTTTTATCCAAAGCAAAAATAATATGTTGACGTATTAAAAAACTCAAAATGTACTTTTAATCATCTAATTCAAATTTCATAGAGTAGGTACAATATTATTTCAACAAAAAATGTATTTTTAGTTATAAAAGTAATATTTGGACTTATACTTTTTTGCTTAGTAGGTATACTGACTTATTCACTTTTTTTAATGCGATTTACGGGGAAAAACTATTCAAATCATCTGTATGATGGCTACCTATAATATCTGTTGACCCATTTCTTTTCGTACCGACTTATTCCTTTTTTCAGCGGAAAATGTAACCTTGAAATTAAATATTCTCTTGATACTAAGAAATTCGGGACCCTAAAGTATACTACGACTTTAAAAAAATTAAATTAATATTTAGTTTATTCTCTTTTGCCCGCACGCAGTTCTATTACAATAACACAAGAATACGAAAAATAATATTATTTTATTATTTTCCAATGTCGGCCAATGGCAAATCACGGTACGCGACTCGGATGTGAAAACTTATAATATTTACTTACCACAGATACCGATACGAGAAGCGATGTCAAAACGATGCCGGTCAGATCGGTGTGTGTGTAGTATTGAGTGTATAAAATATATGACGACTGCTGCAGTCGGTTGTAATAATATTTACTAAAATTGAAACCCTATAGACGCCATTGCCGGTCGTACGAGAGAAATGATAATAATAATAATAATAATAACTTGTTCAATATTTTTTCTACGCACTTTTGTAGTCTACAGGATAACACGAACGTAAAATGTCCCATTATTGGATTGGCATGCTATTATACTGTGTGTGTTGAGTAGACGATCGATAGAGAGAGTTCTCAGTTTCGCCTTTCGCCACCTAATGGGAGATTTCCTCGTTTTATGACGACACAGGCCTGATAATATACTGAATTGTTCTAACGGGTCGTTAAAGCGTATAATATCACATACAGCGAAACTTCCGTAATATTATAACGAACTTCCGCCCAACGGAAATGTATTTATTATCTGTTTAACAATATATTTTTGAGAACCGCAACCAAATTATAACCGAAATATTATGTAATTATATTTTAACAGATTTATGGTATGAATTTGATGAACTAAGAGGTCTGAGTTTGTTCTTGCAGTCCGAATGTGACAATAGCCCCTAGTGAAAGTGTTTATATTATTATATTTTTGGGCAGGGACTAGGACACAATTTTTCAAAAGATAAATAAAAGTAAGTGGCTATAAATAAATGTAATTTAAATTCAATTACGATATTTCTTTCAAATTATTATAAAACTATACAATACAATATATAATTATTATGATTTATGATATTCATTCGTTATGAATATTTTTTAGTGTATGTTTAAATTGAAATTTATTTCATGATGTCTAAATTCAAATTTCAAAATGTTATCTTCCATATATTTGCATATTTACCGAAATTCAACATTTAAGTGCATATTAAAAATATTAGAAATTTTCAATTTTTTTCTGATTGTTAGTACAAAATATAAAAAAAAACATGGTTAAATACCTCATTCTAAGTTTGTATATCTATACTTTATATAAACTATTTGACAGTAATTATTGCTTATTATTGCTATTTATAGATATTCATAGAAATCGTCGATTATAACAATTATATATTTTATTTAAGACTGTTATAACTTTGAAATGTATTCGTAATTTATATGTACTTGTCATTAATAATTATATATTTATTTTAAATTCATTACATTTAGAATATTATCGTCATATTTTTTTAACCTAAAAATTAAAACCCTAGTTATGAATTATGTAAATGTGTAAACAAATGTAAATGTTAACAATCACGGTGAAAATTTAATACTATTGAGCGACTTATTATAGTAACCTTAGTATTAGCCATTAGGATCTTCTATATTATGCAATTACAACACTCGTCCTTACCGTGAATATAATATCAACTATGTGTGATCAACGAAATTACAGCTCTTTGATTAATTCGATTGTCAAATAGTTGTTATTTCTTGTACACATATACACACACCCACTAGTCTTAGGAACTTCGGCAATGAATAGTTATGGCATAAATACAGGTGTTTGGTCTAGGATATAATTTAGACATAAATTAGACTTACTATTGATTTTACGCTTAAAGGGTCATTCCCTATAGTATAACTTACAATAACGCTGCATGACCGGACACTAGTTTACTGTGCCAATAAATAAATATACTTTTTATCTTCTTCAAAGTGGTTTCTCATATTTTCTCATATTTCCACACTGTTACGTGGTCCCAGGACCAAACTAAGAATTATAATTTTCAATGCCATAAAAAATAAAGAAAATTTAAAAAAAATTGCAATCGACAATATTATAAATATTTAAGTATGTTTTTTTCATACGGTGTGTAATACTGTAATTCGACGATTAAGGTTGATAAGTGATAAGAAATATCGTTAGTTTCTAATATAATCTAATTATAGATTATTCAATCATACTTATATTGCGGATTCATGGATTCACTCTATGCATCTATAACATTTAATAATAATACGTGATATTTTAATTGTAGACAAATTTGCAATATAATTAGAAAAAAGAACTAGGTATATATATATTTATAAATCTCTGCATTTTTTATTTATCACTTAACTTAAAAAATCTGGATTCAGCTTGGATAATTTCATTGATATGTATTAAGATGACATAGAATCTTATATAAAATGTGAGTTGTTTAATCAAGTAAATATTGGGGTCTTAATAAACCATCATTCGATGCTTCGAATGTGCATAAAATACTGAAATAGTTCGAAGAAACGAAAAGAAAATATGTTTTTCCTAATATTTTAATTGCAATTCGGTTATATTTTACAATTCCTGTGGACAATTTTTCGACTGACGAGCGTTTCAAAGTTAGAAAAGTGTAAGTAATCCATATTTAGTATACATACTGGTATTTCATATTAAATACCTTCTTAAATTATTGGCTTTTAGGAAAAAGAAAATAAAAACCATTTTGTGAAAGTATTTTTCTGACTTGTATGTACAGTGGGACCTCGATAAGTCGAAAACCTCGATTGCACGGAAAAAAAACTATAGATAACTCGAACATTCTGTGCACCGAATATAGAATTATAGACAGACGATGACAGATTATTTTATAAAAATATGTCTAATCGGCTTGTTCGTTCCGATAATTTGATGATTGATAAATTGATAATAGTAAATCTCAAATTTTAAGTCAAAGTAAGGTAACATATTATCTATTGTAAAGTTGCAACACATGCCACATTGTATTTTTATTTTTTATTTAAATAGCCCATATAATCACATTTTTTTCATCTTATTTAATAATCAAAAACTTTAATACATACCTATATGCATTTTAAAAACTCTTTAAGTCAAATTTTTTTTCTAAAACCTAAGTAAGTCGAAAACCTCGATAAGTCGAAAAAATTCTATTTCCATTGAATTTTGACTTATCGAAGTTCCACTGCAGTATTGTGATTTATTTTTAAGTTTTAAGACATTAATAATACTTTAGCTAGACATATACATATTATTATACTTATTTATATGGAACAAAAATAAAAATAAATGATAATCTTTATATGGTGCTCAAAATTTAAATTAATAAAGGAAATCACGTAAACAGAGAACACGAAGCGGTGATTATACTGAACGAGTATTAACTGGAAAAAAGAAAATCGAGACATACCTAGCTGAAAAGTATATGGGTCACTGGAGCAAGTGTATTTGACTTAAACGTTTGGATGTTCTATAAATAAATTTGAGCAGAACATGCTCAACAAAATTGACTTAGTTTGACTTCTTGTTAAATTTTTTATATTTGTTCAAAATAGAAAAACATTTGAGGAATTTTGCTTTAATTTTTCAAATCTTAGGTATTAATAGAAATTTTCTTATGAACTTTGGACTCAAATTAAATTTTCAAATTGTTATGATTACTATAATACTTATAGTGGACCTTGTATTTTTTTTATCGACAATAATTAAAAATTATCTAATTTTTTCCCTAACGCTTTTGAAAACTCCTGGGAATTTTCTATTTTAGCTTCTTTAAAGTACCAACTAAATTTACTTTCTCACCAGAAAAAATACTGAAGTTGAAATTCGAAACATTATTTAAATTACTTATCGCAAAAAAAACAAACAAACAAAATCGAAAAATCAATACATTCATTGCTCCTCTCGGAATCTAAAATAATAATAATACAGTTAAGTAATAATTTATAATATTGTACAAATAAAAAAAAATACCTTTGAAATATAAAATTAATGAAAGACTAATATTAAAATGGTTCAAAATGGTTTAAGATATATCAATAGCAGTCGGTCGCGTTTCGCTTATTAACGCTTTATTTACTTTGGCTCTAGACCAGGAGAGGTTCAAGGGCATTTATTAGGGGGGGGGCATTTTATTCCATAGAAATATTATTTTATTAAATACGACACAAATGATGTATTACGATGAATATTTCTTTGCGTTGTAAATAAATAAACATTTAACTTCATATAAATGTCATCAAATTCTTTTTGTCACGAAATCTTAGCTTTGTATATCTATCATTATCATTTTTCATCCAATTATTTTGGTATTTATTTTATTTATACTCTTATTAGGAGAAAATTATAACTAATTGGTCTAAATCTTGGCCGTAGAATAGGGTAAGCCGACATAACTATAATAATTAATAAAGTATAACTGTCTAAGTCTGTAGCTATTTAAATTTCATGAACTTTTTAAGAACTAAATTTCCAAAATTCGAATTTCTAGTAAACAATCAACATTAGAAATCATATTTTTATATATGGGGTCCCTTATTCAGGCTCACATAATTGAATATCTTAGGTAAATTTGTAATGAAACCCTTCATCACAAATTTTTAAAATATTAATAAGTAAGTTACAAAATATTTTCATAGGATCGTTGGCAAGGGTTTTTATTTAATGCAAATGTTTTTATTCGATGAGAAGAAATCCCACTATGTACTTATTGACTGAATTTGAGAGATTCCAGCAAACTCCACGGTCAAAAATTGGGTTTTTAGTGTGGACAACAAATTTTGAAAATTGAATACTTAGCAAATTATCATAAATAACATACTACCTACTGTTTGATACCGATTTAAAAACTTAAGAAAAACTTGGATATGCTAAGATGGCTGTAAAAGTTTACTCACTAAATATTTATGAAGATTTTGAGTCGATACCTACGAAAAAAGTGGTTGGGCTAACTCTTTGTTCCTAACTAGATTGACATAAATGTTACAATAATAATATAAAAATTACATATTACTTTTGATATGGAATTTGGGGAGGGGAAAGAGTCGTTGCTTCCCTGCCCCTCACATCCAAGCCTACGTGAGACATAAGAGTCAGACAATGTTATATTGATTACCAACCCGTGTAATAATTATTCAAATACTGTTTTAATTAAATAAATATTTTACAAATGATTACAAAGCTTATACCGTAAAAATATCACGAACGAATTTCAATCGTCAAAATTCAAACTTGTGGGATGTTTGTTTAGAATATTATATGCTATTCGTTATGCCATCAATTAACGGTTATCATTGACCGAATGCGACGAAGTAACATTTTTTATTAAAAAAAAAAATACAAACTATATTCATAATTATCAAACATTATATTATATTGAAAAGCTTAAATTACTACCAAGCATATTACCATCGATTATTTCAAGACCAAATTATTAGCATAATAGGTATAAAATATTTAAAATAAATCGTCTATGATTGCAATAAATAAAACACAAAAAACACGTTTAATACCGTTACCGCTATAAGTAAATTGGAATTGAAATGTTTCTCGACAATTCTGACGTTGTTCTAGAAGTAATGCAAATTGGGTTCGTATTATATGACTATGTTAAAATAAATTAAAACTCGTGTCTTTCGAGTTGTACAAAGCAAATAATTATTTAGGTCATTTTTTATTGATTTCTCTACTACTTTGGTATCCATATTTAAATATTATATTATATTATATCGTGAAGATTAGATATATTTTAAGATTAAATCATTGTATGATGTATATAAATATTAATCATATTATGATGTATATAAATATTAATCATATTATGATGTATATAAATATTAATCATATTATGATTTATAAATGTATATTATTATAATAATATGATAACTGTTTCATTTTAAAATCATAATAGTTCTAACAAACAAATATTATTAGAATATATTAATTCATATCAACATATTTGATATCATTGTTATTATTTATTGCTAATGTTTTTTTGTAAGTATATTGTATAATTTAATACTTTAATTAAATCTCACTTACACACAGCCAGTGGCTCGTATGTGACCAACTTCTGTATTTTAAAATGTTTCTTATAAATTGAGAAGAATCCAACTATAGTAGGAAAATAAATAAATAAATATTATTTTATTATTATTATTATTATTATTATCATCACCGACTACGGAAAAATAACAATAATTTTCATGCCATTTTAAATCGGTTAAATCGAAGGCACAATAACGAATAACTATTTTCTACAAATGAACAAATATTAAAGTAAAAATATAATAAGAAACACGTCATGTTGAAAAAATCAATTTACTTGAGTTCCGACGTGAAATCGTTATTTTTTTGTTTCATTCTGCTTTTAATTTTTAATTAATAAAAAAAACTATTATTGACTTTTTTGTTAGTTATTTTAGACCAAATGTATTCATTAAAAAGCCCAGTAATTTACAACTGTTTAACTTTTAAAATGACTAACTTTTAATAGATTAAAATTCAAGATTGCAAAGAAAATTGATGATATTTATAAACAGAATTAAGTTAACTTGTTTTTAATTTATAGGAATTCGCCAATAGATAGTTTAAAATAAATTCCAATATGGTATTAAAGATAAGTATTTCAGTTATTTGTATTGAATAATTCTGGCCAAACAATTTTTTCTGGTAAATTTGTTTATTTATAAATAAATGTGACTTTTATTTGATTGAAAGAAACTTATAATTTATTAAGTTACTAACAATAAAAATCAATCAAGTAAAATGTTAGGTTTAAATAAATACAAAATAAAGTGTTTCAACTTAAAACTATTATTGACTAAAACTTTTTAACTCGTTTAAACGCATTATAAAAATATAAGACCGTCATAATATACATTGTATGTTAAGTATGTCAATCGAGCTATGTATTCGTCATACTAGGTAATCGGTACAAAACGTTGAAAATATTTGACGATATGACATACATCAAACCTCCATAATAGAATTCGGCTGTAGATCCAACATCAAAAGCCACCCGAAAGTGAAAAAATAAATAACCCATAAACGCAAAAATATTACCTTTTTAATGACCCATAAGTGAAAATCAATTTTATAAAATGAAGTGTATTTTATTAAAATAAAATCGTAGTTATAATTCATATTTAAGTAAGCATTTACAGTGATATTGAAATTAGTTGAAAAAATCAGTAAAAAAATATTTTTTTTGATTAAAGGTTTCAATTACAAATATTATTAGCCTAGTAATATTTACAAACTAAAAGTATTTATACAGTATTAAGAAAGAGAAACATATGTTGTATACAGGAATATAAAAAAATTGAAAATATTGGCAATGTTGGTTTGATTCGAGTGATGCAGCATTTTTGAGGAGATGGCATACAGATGCGAGTTTGGGGCTGTTATCAAATTATGTGTTCGATTCCAAATGGAGTGTTGCATTAGTCGTTCATTGGTCTAGGTTACTTAGTGATTAAGTAGAAGTGGGTAACATTGGAGTGGCCTATTATAGCTCTGACTTTGAGTATTATTTTAAATTAGTTAAACAATTTATAGTACCATGAATAAATACATAAATATATTAAACTTATATAATAATGAGTATCTTACGTACCTTAAAATTAAATTTGAAATTTGAAGCCTACTGTCTGTTTTAAGTAAATTTATTTTTCCTCTTATATCCCACTACCAAGGTACAAAAGAGCCAATTAATTCGTTTTGCGCTTTTGAGTTATCGAAAAAAAAGGTCAATTTGCGTTTTCGGTAGAATTCAACATGTTTTGCTCCCTACTAATATATTATCCGAATTATTATTATTGTATTGTGAACTTTTAGAAATTAAGAATAAACAATAGTGCTGGTGACTTGAGGGAGTACTTGAGTGATCCCACCCGCGATGTGCATAACACCGATTTTTCGTCAATAATCATTTGCGTTTCTACTTTTTCTATGCTCTATGTTAAACTGAATCTTAAACAGTGGATTGGGGTGGAACTTTATCATGTTTATCGTCGTGTTAATCCCACCAGTCATCTATTGTAGTCCTACCCGTCAAACTTTCAAAACCTACAAATAACTATTTGAATATTCAATAAAAATTAGTAATTCGACATTTAAAATATAAACTGAATTAAACTGTATACGTTTCCTACCAATAGACGACAATTCTTTCTAGTTTTTCTTTTCTTGCTCAGGTGAAAAGGATATTTTAAACATTAATAATTATTAGTATTTTGAATAGTAAATAGTTTTCTATAGTAATATTTCTTATAATATATAATATGTACCTATACATTTAAAAAAAAGTCATTGACAAAACATGTTGTGTCACAACACTGTGACAATTGCCTAAAATATGCTAATTGTATTTGTGTGGTGGGTACATAATATTTTAAATAATAATATATAAATTATTATACAATAAACATTATTGTTTCATAATATTGTGGATAAAAAATAAAAAATTCATAATATACACTGCGGGCGCGTACATAATGTATGTACGTATGAAAGTACGAAACACGCAAACACACTATACTTAGGTAAGTATATTATTGTATAAAAATTTTTTTTAACTCAACTTAAAGCAGACAAGGATGAATCTTTTAATGTTTAGTGCACATTAAATACCAACCACAATACCTTCCCCCGTGTCTCCTTCATCGTTTGATAATTTATTTTTAGTAAAATTTATTCAAATTCTAATTTTTAGAATTTTTAAGAACTCAAAGACCATATTTAACTAAAATATTTAGATTTTTATACCATTAAAGGAGTATCTATCCCGTGCTGAAACAAACTTCTTCTTTTTTTTTTTAAGAACTACCTTCTATATTTTTAGTGAAGCGTAGAATGTATTGATTTTACAATGATATTGTGTTTTGGTTTTGGTTTTGTGACTGGTGATAATTTTTTTAGAAAAAAAAACTCTAATCATCGACTTAAATAGAGGTTTCTTGTAGCCAATTAAATCTTCATTGGTACTTTTGTGAGGTCAAAATTGAAAATTCTCAGCACTTTCAAAAATATGATAACATTTAAAATAATTATTTAGTAACCAAGGCGGCCACCTCTGAGTTTTCTTAGGGGTGGTGGGTGGTGATGGGTAACGGCCAATTATAGGTGATAATTTGGTATTAACTATATAGTCATCACTTCGACAGGTATAGTACGATTAATATTACTGTGAATGCCTTTTTGGTTATTGGTACTACACTACTACATGGTGGGTGAAATAGAAGACTAGCCTCTAAAATATGTCAAGTTTGCCACGCTACTGTGTGGAGATATGTTTATAAGAATGACTTATCATGTTCTCGCATATGAGCACACAAAGCTAATATGTCAATGATTTGGTATGTCACTATTTATCGCATCTATTATTTCACCCCTAAATTGATCAATTTTCGTTCCATCATACCAATCGATCCGATGATACTAGGTAATTTGATACTGAAACGGATTTACCCATCTAAACTAACATTTCAAATTTAGATCATACGAACAAAATAATATTTCCATTTATTTATTTGAAGAAGCGTAATAACACATACCTACTTTTCAACAATTTTCCTTTTTTAAGTTCAATTTTTTTTTCATTTTCACAAGCGCTTGTCCAAATATGATTAAAAGTCATTCTTATAATATAAATAAGACGAGACGGAAAATTCAAACCTTTTTCCAAGTTAAAATCACATAATATTAGATTGATCAATACGATGGAACGGAACGGAAATGGGCCTTTTAAGCATAAAAAACGGACGGTTTTGAATCCACATACTATGAATTCATTAAAACTCTGAGATCTGTAAAAGAATTGATGATAAAAAAATGTGGTACTTATTACCTATAGGTTATACATTTTAATTTTCAATTTTCTAATGAGAACTACCTATTTACTGAAAGCTGTCAATAGTATGTACCTATGATTCTTTCTTATATGTTGGCCTGGGTAGAAATTTGATAGATTCTTCTTGTCTAATGATTTTATTTATTTATTTATTTTTATTTATTAGACTAGAAAATAATTATAACATAGATAAGATATTATTATATTATTATGATCAGAAAATTATAAAATTTGTTGATTAAAATTATTTGATTTGTAAGAATTATTATCCGAACACATTAATTCGCATGCACAGCTATCAACGTGAGCTATCAGTCACTCCTTGAAAACTATATCATATCCTAGAAACAAATTTACGATAAATTTACGGTGGCTCTCGTTTAGCATAAAAATAAGAAGTTTGTGTAGCCACAGGACACTTGACTACTTTAATATAAAATATAATCGCTTGAAAAAAAATCTTACCTCGTGAAAACGTTTAATTTATGATCTTAAATTAGGCAGGCATATAAAGAGTCCAAAAATCAGAATTTGAATAAATTCTATATATTACATTAAGTAAAAATTGTAGAGGGGGAGGGGGGTATGCTTCTTGAATGGCCGTGCAGTATAATATACGTCTCTCGCGTTGATAATTTATGCAACTAAAATATTAACTAGTAGCAAGTATGACTAAGGACTCCTCTCGCATTATATGCAAATGTTATAAATCGTGTATTAGGTGCGTATATAATATGATATAATATGTATACATATTAGATACACGTTGAAACAATGGCCTCCGGCAAATAGTAATTATCGGAATGGTTTATTAAACATCGACCTGGCCAGCACATGCGATCAAATTTATTTTCTGTGCCCTCTAATCATAAAAAAAATAAAAAATATGTTTACGCGATAACACTGATAGAAATATTTTTGCTTTGGTTATTTTCATTTATTCAAATCTTAAACGCATAATATTATGTATTATATAAGTGTTGTGTGTTTATATTATTATTATGGCGTACCTACCTCCATCGCGTTTTGCCGGCGTAATGTTCAATTCTCGAAAGAAATTGCACCGATTGTTAAGAACATACCTAATAACATTACAAGGTTTCAATTTTCTCCTCGACAGTAATTATCATTACGGACGGAGAAATAAATGATTTTAACTGGGTTAAAATCAGGTAGGCGTGTATAGTATGTTGGTAGCTTGAAATAAAATATATTATAAACCATCTTTACGGCCGTGAAACGTGTAGAAACGTATTTTGTTTTCAACTACTTTCGAGTTTTGATATATTATTTTATTGTGCCTGATACCACCTTCGATGGTTATAATCCGTTCGATTATAGAAAAATATATTAAAGAGAAGATAATTTAGACCAATAAATTAAAATAAATAAATAATTATCGTCTTACCGGTCACCACGTAGGTATCTACGTCATTCATACCTATATACCTAGAGCTGACCAGATGAATATTTAACGTAATAATTTATGTCAATTTATCGTCTTTCGTTAATCGTCGAGATAAAGCAACGCCGCCGTTAACACCTTTCATCGGCGCTCACCATAATAATAATAATTATTATAATGCTGAAATTTCGAAACGTACATAATAATAATAATATGGATAAATACAGTGAAAAACACTTACGGTGACAATTTCGTTTTTAAATTAATGTTGCCGTCGGACACGGTGTGAAACCGGCAGCGTATATTATTATAGTTATGAATAATGCAAGAGTGAGAGAAACACTTTGACAATTCTCAATTTATCAACGCGATATGACAAATGGTGATAATGGTATATGTCATAGTAAATCTATATCGTGATTTTCGTCTAATGCAAAAATAACTTTGAATGAAAAAAAAAATAACAATTTAATAATAATTATAAAATATAAGTAATAACAATCATATAAAAGTAATATTTTGTGTACCTTTAGGTATGCTACATATTTTCGCATAAATTGTTGTAAAAAATTATAATAACTGCAGCTGGACGTGTTACATACCTATAATTATTTTATAATAGTTTGTTAAATTTTAAGACCTTAGGCTCAGACCCACAAAGCCTGCTAAATCGATATTAATATTGTAAAGTCAAAAGGTTTTTATTGACATCATAAAATTAATAAATGATAACAACTAAAGCCTGGGTTACAGGTTCGTCAAAAGTGGAAATATGATGATAGTAATTTCCTCTAAAAATAGGTACATACAAATATTCTCTTTAAAATTCTCTTAAAATGAGAAAAATATCCAAAACTAATCAATACACATCAAAATAAGATTGATTTTTTGTTACAAAAAAGAGATATATAATATATTAAGAGAGATGTATATTTATAACTTGAATTAACGGTTTTCGAGTCTTTTATTGGCCCTGGACTTTAATTTAAAATGTCAATTACCCAAGTCTTGTCATTGTTTTTCGCAGAAATTAGAAAACCATTTTCCTTAATTTATTCTCTGTTTTTCCCGAGTCTTCTGAAAATGTCCAAACCATTTTTGATTCTAAGCATGATGTATGTTTTCTTTTAATTTGTGTATGTCTTCATCATTTGAGACATAATAAAAGGCTTTGTTTTTCTAATTTATCATATTTTCTAGGTAGAAAAGTTTTAATGTAATTGGTACTTTTGAAGTCAAAAGTGCTCTATAAAAAGTTTTCCAAAACATCGAAAAAAAAGAAACAAAATTAAGGAAAAACTGAGATTTAAATTTTTCTTAAATTAATTTTTATTTGAAGTAGAAATTTACATACATTTTTAAAAACCGAAACAACAATATCTAACCTATTGACATTAGAACATTAGCGTAGGAATACAATGTGATCTTAATATTTTATACAGTTTATTTTTTGAAAATAAAATGGACATTATGTATTGAAATGATCAAGATATTTTTATGGAGATTTATATAGTTGAAACGAGTTGAATTAAATATTAAATTAAAACTTCACGGCTCCTTCAAACGCAGTGTTACAAATTGCATTTAAATAAACACAAACGGAATAATGCTAATTAATGCTTATAGAACAATGCTCCAAAATTACTGTAGTTTTCGGCAGTTTTATTTTTTTACAAAATACTAAAGAATTCCGATAAATACCATCATCGTCTTTGTTTGATTAAACCTAGTTTGGATCACTTTTCAGTTCTCACAACAGAAAATCGGTGACATCACAAAAAATACATTTATCAGTGTAAGAGATCAATCCCTCATTCCGATCGGAATCCAAAGACGCATCACAATAACATTTTATATTAAAATCGAGTTAAAACGAATATTTTCAAATAAATAGTCCTGAACTCCTGTCCTATGGTAATAATATTATACCGAACCATGAAAGTAGGTAGTAGATAATATAATTTAATGTTTATGTAATCAATATAGCCTCGTACAAATACCATCGTCTTTGTTCGATTAAACGTAGGTATAGTATAGAGCACTTTTCAGCTTTCACAATCGAAAATTGGTTACTTTACAAAAAAAATACACATAATATCAATGTAAGAGATAAATCTCTCGCATTTCAAAAGGAATCCTGAAAAAAAGAATTACACTAACATTTAATGGTAAAATCAACGGAAAACGTATCTTTCCTTACAAATATTTTCGTCCTACGACAATAATATTATGCTGAATATTAAAAGTAAGCAGTAGTGTGCAATTCTCATGCATTCTCAGCTTTTTTGAAAGGGAGGGATGTGAATGTTTGACTATACTCAGACCACGTTATATATAGAGGGAAGTACACTATTTCCATTGCTTTATCATAACACAAACTTTTATGTGACAAAAATAAACCCAAATGGTGCCCCCCGCCGTGTGCCCCCTCACACACACATCACCACGAACACGTGATGTGTTAAGTATTTTAGTATACATCATCCTCATATTTTATTATAATTTATTCATATTCCGAAACAAAGTGAAAGAATAAATATTTTTAAATACAAATAATGTGCATTTAAAATAATTGATACATCGTGCTAGACTGGTTCGCGACCTTTGGTCTAGAGTCTAGAGCACAGATAGAATTATATGCACTTTAATAATGAAGTATCATAATTCACAATATGCCATATAATGTGTATCTTATGAAGGCCAGGATCATCTAAGATGTTGAAAATAGTATACGAATAATTTTAAAAATTAGCTATACGGTAGTAAAAATTAAAATGTGCAGAACTACAGTTGATAATATTATTATGAATCTTTAAATTTAAATATGTTTTGAAATAATTATTCACAAATGCAAATTAAATACCCTTTTTTCAATGAAATTACTTTTAAACAAATTATATGAACAAGAAAATTTACTTCCTGTTTAAAATTATAAAGTTTATATTAGTTTATCAAAAAACAATAGATTTGAACTTTTGAAGTTGACAAAATATATTTTTAAAAATGTATACTCAATGAAATAATATTTATTTTCACTTTCTTACTGAATAACTTAGGATTCCGATAAATATTAAAGTTTCTCGTAAGACACAGAAATATTCAATCAAAATTGTTTGTATTATTTTGAAACTATTACTGTTCGTAATGATTACTGACATAAATCCAAAAATATAACATCGCTCAATATTGAAATAATAAGTATTGATACGCTTCAATTTCTTCCTTGAAAATCTTGAATACTTCAAATACTGGAAAAAACAAACCATTCGTTCTACGGTATATTATCTTGAATATAAATAAATAATAATTAATTACCTAAAAACACAAATCAATGCAAACAGATTTGTGTGTATGGGTACCTGTCTTAAACTTAACAAAGAGGATATTCTGAAATAATTACATAATACATACTTTTCAAAATTATTATACCGTAACCGTTATTATGATTAAAAAAATCGAGCTGTGTATAATAAACATGTACTTTGAAAATCTTTAGCCACAATATTTTGCTTATAAATCGAAATATTATTAAAATGCTTACAAACATTTTATATTCGATAATAAATTAATACAAATTACTTACAGACATTTCATCATACCATACGTCCTATAGTAATAACTACGTATTCTGCAAGACAATCCTTCTAACAAAATAAAAATAGTTTAATATTACACAATTATAGGTAAAAAAAATAGAATAGATATAAATTATAAATATATATTATAAATATTATATTATCTTATTATATTTGCTATATATTATAACATTTTATAATTTTTATCATATTAAGCTTATTACTAAAAAAATGACTGCAACGGATAATATATTTTGCTATCTTCTGTTTTAAACCATAAGTGCATACGTCTATGTTTTTTCATTTTTAATTAGTAATTATTTGTATTAAGTTTTAACTTCGTAGACTTTAATATTTGTACAGCTCCATACTTACCAACAATAGGGTCAAACAGTGCAAAAACGGAAATTTTTTAAAAAAATTTTAAGTGATTTTTATTTAATGCAGATGATGGTCATGGAGGGTGTTTCTATACAAACTTTGAAAGCTTTACACTAATCGTACTTATTCCAATATTGTTCTGAACGAAAACTCATTTTTTTTTGAAAATTTATTTCTTTTAAATATTTTACATTAATCTGTTAAACTTAAACATAAAGAATAAGTGACACCGGTTGGTGTGATGAAAACGAACAAAATTAATTAATTCTATAATTTTTTATTTATTTTTATTGATTGTATTGACGTGGGTGTTTGCTTATAAATTTCTACTTCGAATATTGTAACTACATATCGCAGCGTTTTCGCTATTTTCTTAAAACTGTTTTGGGTAAATTAAAAAACATTCAGTCGGTTTTCAAATAATAAATTATGCGGAACCATTAATCATCGCATAAAACTTTCAGAGCATTTACACTGCACCAAAAATATTTATACAAAAAAAAGGCATCCCGTATGCTTATATAATTGTGTTTAATATGATAATAACAATTATTTCGGTCCTCATGCATCGTTTTAAAGGGGTGTTAAATCCATGACGTATAATATTATTGCACATATTTTAATCTTTATCATTTTAAAACATAATATTATTACAACAACACTATGTATAATACATCCCATTTCTGCGTGTTCACGAGCTGAAACGAAAACTAACTGTTTATACAAAGTGTTTCACAAAGCATGCTAGCCTCCCTAATTGTATCATACAATTAATAACAATTTTGAACTTCAAAATATAAATTACCCTAAAAGACTTTATTTTCATTTAATTCGATTTTGTACCATTTAAGGGGCCATCCTAGGGGTGGCGTGACAAATTTTTTCTCGAATCAAAACTATCGTTTTCCATTGTAAATTGACAAGCTGATGATTGATTTAAAAAATGTTAAATTTTAATGCATCTTTAAATTGAAATAATTTATGACTTTATGTATACTAAGTCCTTGCTATTGGTTTTTAATCAAAATTATATGGAAAATAGATGTAATATTGAGCATATTTTATGTATTTTAAACTATACCAGTAATTAAAGGTACTTAAATAAATGTTATACAATTGTAATTAATAACCATTTATTTTAAAATTGTTATAGCCGTACCTTCTATTTTAATCATATTGTCGTTAATGATAATTAGCTT
Source organism: Myzus persicae (assembly GCF_001856785.1). Classification (NCBI taxonomy): domain Eukaryota; kingdom Metazoa; phylum Arthropoda; class Insecta; order Hemiptera; family Aphididae; genus Myzus; species Myzus persicae. The sequence continues at coordinate 561,412 of NW_019104267.1, forward strand.
TAGCATTTAAAGATTAATAACTCATAATAAGTACCTAATCGTTCAAATTTCAATTTAAACATACGAAAATGTTATTAAAAATAGTCGTATCCCTAACCATTTCAAATTGAACAAACCGTGTTACTTGTCAATCCCTAAATGGTATAAGAATGGGTATATTATAATTTTCAAGTATTTGAAGTCTATAAGTACATATAATTTAATGTTCCAAAAATCAGAAACTCGTTATTAGGTAGGTACACATGGAAAATGTGGGGGGTGACCGTGTTCGACGTATGTGTACCCGAATCTAAAAATATGCTAAATATGAAACAAATATGCATGCTAAAAATGTCAAAATATGCAAAAATATGGGAGACAATTTTCAAAGGCATTAAAAATACGTAAATACCAAATTAATAATCATTGATTTAACAATTTAACCAAGTGCGACCATAAACATCATCCATCATAAACCATCGAAGTATCTATACAATTAATTATTTTCTTATTCATAGCAATTATAGTGGAACATTTTTCCTAAATTAAGAAATATTATTTTCGATTACCAACAATATTTGTCGGTGATAATTTCACACTCATTATTGTTGATCGACATTTGACACATTGATTCTCGTCTCTATGCTGTTAACTGTTAAGTGGAAAGAAAAAAAGAGTTTATTTATTTATTAAGAGAGTATAAGATAGGTATGTAAACAAAATATATTCTAATAACTAAAAATGCCGTAACTCTTCAAAATTTATGCAAAATAAAATTTGGCCTATGAAATCAGTATTATTTTAAAGTTCATATTTGAAACCTCCGTAGTCGTACTACACACACTGAGTATGAAATACGAAAATGCTTGTGTTAATAAATTCTGGTAACCAATTATTTTGATACATCCAAGTGCAGTAAAGGGTCCCGTTTTCGACCCATTTTCTCATTTATGATTTTGTTCCTGGTATGTGTAACGCAGTTATCGTTGTCCGAATAAATACTGCAGACCGTTCTGTGAACGGATACCAAATAATAATAATAATAATAATAATAATAGTAACATATATAGGATATATAATATGTAACATTATTATGTTTTCTCTGTCAATAATGTGATGATGCGTTATTTAACTACACGTGTACCTACGTGTATACCAACATTTAATATAACGACAACCGGGTTGATAAAACTACAAATATGTACATTTGTCGATCAAATAACGAAACCGAGACGAAGCCATAATAACATATATACGCATTAATATTATGTTATTATATTGTGCGAGCGTAGGTAAGTACACATAAAGGTCTATATACACATATTTTACGAAGATAAAACCATTTAAAAAACGTATACTTACGGAAATTGAACGGCAGCAGGAGAGTAAATAGAAAATATACAAATAACCAACAACGTTAGATATTATATACGTTATATTATAGTCGGTGTCTGACGAGAGTTAAAAAATCATCACCACAATACAATATAGGTGATAGATAGGTATGGGTATGCGCAGATGCGCAGCAAAATATCTTTGTTTTTTCATTTAACAATTTTCATACATCATTACCTATATGATGATATTATTACTGTGCGTCGTATGGGCTGAAGAAATAATTAAACGAAAGGCGGCTAGGCGACTTACACAATAATATAATTAGGTAGGTACGCGGTGTACCCAATTTTAGTATAAAAACATACGATAAAAGCGTGCCGCCGAACGAGGAGGACCGAACCGACAACTCATTTTTGATTTTTTTTTCCCACAATTTTTCCTCTGACTTTCGCGGGGATGTTAAAAGAAAACGAACAATAACTATGAAACCATTAAACACGTATATGGTCACCTCCTACTTACGTTGGGCGCGCACACACACGCCATACAACTACCTATAATAATATATAACACTTGCTTGACCGTCACGTGTTTGGCAAACAATAAAACATGTAATATTTCATTTGGCAACGTTGCACCCGTTTTTTTTTTCTTTCGTAGAATCGTGTTCTATTTCATTTAAAAACCGTATTTCCTTTGACGTGCACCGCACACCGGTACCTATATATATGCGAAGAATCGTGTTGCCTAAAGGGACAAACCGGCGGAATCAGGTTCTACCCGAATAAACTAGTTCGATGATCGTCTCGTCCGGTGCCGAGCTTATTTGGTGGTGGTGATAACGAAAGAAGACGAAAAAAGAAATCACTCATTACTATTATATCGACCTATTATAATAAGTTAATTTTTCACGGATGGGTTAATAGTTATAATAATCATCGTATATTGTTGTAGCACTTTATAATATATTATTGTTATTACTACTTTAGTATTGTTAAAGATAATCTCTCTCATTGATGAAACGAAATTCGAAAGTGAATCAACTCCGACTCGACTTTTAGAAATAGTTGAAAAAAAGTTTTTTTTTTATAATAATTATATGCAAAATCCAAATATTAAATAATATTCTATGATTTCATTTTTAATAAGTAAAAATAACAATAAAAGTTCAAAATACATGTAAATTAATATGCATTTAATCAATAATAACATGTACCTATGTATGTAATAATTAATTACATTCGTTGTTTTTTGTTTTTTCACCGATTCGCCTATAAGATTCATTCGATTTGTGCTGGTCCAGAAGTGAGTCTGATACGTGGCGTCTACTAGCTGTAACATGTATATAGCTGTGCGCTTCGTTGCCCGTAAAAATGACACCTATTTGAATGATTAAAACTTCGGTAAATTAGTTATTAAATTATTGAATGTCATCATGATTAAAACTAAAAAAAAAGAAAAGATTTAAGTTTTGATTTTTAACACATTAGCCATTTATTATACATTGCACATTTCATCATACTATGATTTACGTACTGCATTTAACTTTCATTAAAATATTGTTTATTTTATAAAACTACTAATGGTATGAAAAAAATATACACACACTTTCTTAGTGTGCACTTACATTCTGAAACAAAGGTACTGTCAAAATGTCAAGTCTATAGTTATTATGTTCATGCTCTACGTTGGCAAGTTAGCCAGTCAAGACACGTTGGATTATATTTAATCATATTATAGATTATTTCTTCCATAAATAATAATACGAAATATGGTTAATATTAATGTAATCATCAGATATTAAAATATTCTTTGTTCATATTCATATTCATATTTTTTTTTTATTATTGAACAAGAAAGCCTCTATGACGTAACCATTGGCTTGTTTTACATACAGGTACTTCATATTATTATTATGCTTGGATACTATAAATGAAATTAAAAATGTTTTATAATGTTACAGGTGTAGTGATGGGAAAAAACTAATTAAACCGAATTTCGATACAATTTAATATTATTCAGCGATAACTCGACGAGTGTTTTACAGTTATTATTATAGGTGGGAACCTATGTTTATTATTCGACGTGACTGAAATTGGAAAATAATGTATTTTTTCAAACTTCTTTGTGATTCTTGATTACGCGCTTATTTGTTTTGCTATTTCGTACGAAGGTACGTATGTCTTGGACGTGATCGAATTAAAGCTGTCGAAACAGAAGATTTGGAATATTGAAATGTTTATGTGTATAGTGTATACACTAATTAACGTCAGTGTGAGATACATAAAACCAATTAAAATTCTAAAATATTTCAAATGCTCCTTAATAGTTGCCAATGAAACTGCTAAAAGAGAAAAGTTATTTCAATTACCTACTGCCAGTGATTCAATGTTGTCAAAAGATCCATAATAATGTGTTTACTAGGTAGGAATTATGTAGGTAAAAAATATTGAACGCTTATACTACACGTCAGAATTGAAAAAAATTGTTTTTATTTTGAGAACATTTAAAAAAAAAATAGAAGTATGATTTTATAAGGGTTATACGTGCATTCAAAACAGTAATCGAGCATCTAGAAGTACATAAATTAACCTTCCACATATTGGACTTAGGACACAAAAAATGGGGTAGTCCATATTTACCTCAAAAAATGAGATAACTTTCACTTTCCTCCACAAAAAAAAGCTATTTGTTAATTTGTTTCCATTTTCCTAATTTTCCACATTTTTTGGACTAAAACTATTCAGGAAAAAAAATTAGTAATTAGTAAATTAGTAATTTTTTTTTCTGTCCGAGATTTTATCCGACACCTCCATTGTTGTAGCGTTGTGCACCACATAGTATTATACTGCTTAGATCACACTATACGTTTTATTGGTTGCCGATTCAATTCTGGTCATGGATCCGCGGTATGTTAGTTATATATGTTGAGGTTTTGACTGCATTTTATCGTTCACCCACAAAACTCTAATCTAACAGCACTCACGGTCGACAACTTCGTAACTTCCTAACTATGATTAAGCCTAATAATCGGATACTTAAATACAGGTCATATAAGTTTGTCATATTATCTTTCAGTTATCACTTATCACCAATTATTATGATTTATTTTTGTGTATAATAACTACTTGTTTTAAAAATATATTTTTGCTATTTATTTTATTTTTTGTATTTAACATAAAATATGACAAAAAGTTATGATTAAAAAAATAATAATTTATTCTGAATAATTCATTTGTAAATTTGTTCAGTAATTAGTTCTTCGAATTTCACTCAATATTTAAATCTGATAAACACAAATAGCGATTGCAGCTATAAATTATAATGATAAATAATGTTTTGGTAATGTATATTATATGAGTTATGAAATAACGAAATTTTAGTGAATATTTTGTTGATTATTTTGATCCATAAAAATACAATTTAGGAGAACTAGTTAATCATAAGTTATAACTTTATGAGTATCCATAAAGATTGAACGAGCGGAGTAGTGTACCAAAATTTTGTGGTGTACCCCTGGGCCCCTTAACTTCGCTAATTTAAATTAAAACACATATTATACAACAATAACTCATAAGCCACGCACTCAAAATTCGATGTCAAATTAATACAAAATAATTCTGCTTCAGAATAATTTAGGAATTATAAATGCACGTAAGTTGTCATGAAAAATGTAAAACAAATAAAAAATGTTTCCAAAAAAATAGAAAAAATATAGGTTATTAGAAAAATGTTTTTTATGATTTTAAATATTATGAAAAAAAAAATAGTTCAATAGTTTTCGAAGTAACGAATGTCGCACGTTAAATTGGTCACCCACCGGTTTATATATGTATACATACCCAATATGGGCACTTACGCTTTCGAATATTAGGTACCTAAATAATAATAACATGCACGTGTGCAATATGTGCTTGTCCCATCGCTACTGGACGAAGAATATTTGTAAAGAGCGGTCCGAGAGCAGCATATGCGATGGCTTATAAGTACCCTCTACATCATCTTTACGGTCGGTAATCGGACACCGATGCCATAAGTGACAGGTCCAAATTGCGGATTCTGTGAAGTTCTCCGGAGAAATTTCATCCGAACAGATGCTCACTGATGGCGCAGAGACATAATTCGTGGCGATTTCGTTTTAAACCAATTATTATTGTATACATTATATATACTTAGGCGTGTACTTCCGGTTTTTATACTTACATTTCAATTTATCAACAATGTTGTACACTATCCAATATACCTCGAATACATTATGATGTCCATTTTATTTTATATTTTATCACACATAATGCCTATATTAATTGTTTAGACACGATAAGGTTTCCATACAAATATTCAAACTGTTTCTGTATTTATTATTATTTTGTTCGTTTTTAGCATTAATTATAATAAATTAGACAACTTTGGTAGAAAAAAATAAGCTGCACTTTCATACACTGATTGAGTTACCACTTACTAAGCGTTCTCACCTCCATTAATGCATTTCTTCACATTCTTGAGGTTTTATCGTACTATTTCAGAAGTGTCCTCAGGAATTTAAAAACAATATGGTCTATAAATGTAACTACATATTCAAAAATTCCAAAACTCAGATTTTGAATAACTGCATTACTTAAGCAGAAAAAAAGGATGTACATGCTTGATGAATCACCCTGTATATATTATGACTTACGGGCAAAGACCAATTTTCGAGTTTAATATATTGTGCACCATATAATAAGCACTTCGGGTTTAGTATGTGACGTACATTTTATTATGGCTGTTCAGTGTTCTTATTAAATTTACTTTATAGTTATAGTCCAAAAACTATGCCGTTTAGACGACTGGTAATAATCACTTGATAGTCTGTCCGGCGTTAATGACGATATTACGTTCCACTGCAGTAAATATTAATGTAAGTGTTTAATGGCGTGGGCAACACATTAAACCGGAAGATATTTTTGTTTGTTTTATGAAAGGTATTAAACAAATTAATTTATAATTGTAAAATTTTTTTATTTTTTTATTAGAACATGATGTGTTTTATGCTGATTAATAAATACCACGGTAATGATGTCATTATTATTATTAAGGAACGTAGGTAAAATAATAAAAGGAATTTATTGGAATTCCTATCGCATGTGAATGTGAAAAAGAAAAAACCGGAGAAGTCCCTCTGCCGCACAGTAATAGGTAACGAGAAAAGGTTGGCGTCAAGTCGATGAAAAAATTAACCTGAATTGGTCAATTTTAGACAACTTCACAGTAATGTTGAGCTATATATTAATAGTTGACATAAAATATATTTAACTCCTTAAGTCTAATTACATTGATAAGGCTAAAAATGAAATTTTATGTTTAAACTTCACTCAGTTAAAACAAGTTAAATTTGTTTAAATTACTTACTGGGGATGACATATTATAGTGATGGAGCAACTTTGATTTTTTGATGAAAACTAAAACTAAATATTCTATTTATGAATCCTTTACTATTCCTTCTTATTACACACTAGATCAATGTGGTTTAAGCAATGACTACACGTTTGTGTCAACTTTATTATTAAATCGAGGAATACTATTTTTTTTATTTGTTATTCATATTTAAAATCATTATATAGAGGACAGTGGTAATCAGACATAAAAGTTCTTACTACCGTGTAAGAAGAAACTTAACTTAAATATTTATTATAACTGCAAAAAGTTTGCAAAATTGTTTCAATGTAATTTATTTTAAGTTAAATTATCAAGTCAATTAAAAAATTAATAGGTGTAAAAAATTGACTTTTCAACCTGGCTTTTAACCAGCTATTACGTATGGTTTATACTCACATTTGGTAACGAGTTTAATTATTAATGAGATTAAAATGTCTATCACCCACTTAAATATTTTAAAAATAGCAAAAGTAGGTCTTTTAAAAGTTTGAGAAAGTATAAAAATGCTGAAACAAATATTTTATAAATATTTCAAAATTTAAAATTTCTATTTAATGTTATTAATTTTTGAACTCAAACTACAAAATTAATTTTGTCAATTACTTGTGTATTTATTTCCATTTTCTGTACTTTTTTAGTTTTTAGTTTTTCCCGGTTATTTTGAAAAAAATAAATTTGAAAATGTGTTGGAAGAAATCGAAATAAAACGCGTAAATTTATTGTAATGTCAAAACACATTTAAAATCTAAAATCAATATATTAATAATTTTTTTTATATTAAGTTTATATATAGATCGCATAAATATAAAGTATAATACGACCTACTTTAGCCTTTAAAAGTATTGTATAGTATTTATTTTTTTATTATTATTACCTACTATGTTTTTGCACAGTATACATCTAAACAAATAAATAGTTTTAACATGTTAAAAATGGGATGTCAATCAGCGTCAATCAAAAATACGATAAGGGTACTTGATCACTGCAGCGACGACGGTAAGTCACATATTATTATATTATTTACCTTTGCTATTTACCTAACGTACCATACGATATTATGTCCGATATGGGTAACTATGTAGACAACTACACACCATTATATGGTATAATACATATTATGTATCAGCTATCAGCTATCTCATTGAAAAATGTTTTCAAAATGTTTAAATGATTACAGTACAACGTATAGTTATACATTATAATATACGGGGTGAATGAGATAAGTAATCGCATTGACCGTCCCTTTTTCTTTATCAATAACGTAGTTGTTCAAAATCTGATTTTTGACATTGTTAAATATAGGTGGGTACTTATAAAGACCATCATATTTTTAAATTCTTGAGATTTTTGTACTACTAAAAAAGTGAACTCAGTAGTTACAAACTTCTGTTCTGCAATCGACCAATCCCTTGTGTCCGTTTTGTAAGATAGTTTTCTGAAAATGTTGAAGTATTAAAAACATAATTCTTACAAGTAGTTTTTGAGTTATTTAACTTGTTGTACTAAGGATATATAGGTCCATGACAATGGGTTTGGAACATTTACGATTATAAAGGATATAGTTATTTGAAAACTTTAGTAATTGTTATTAATCTGTCAACATTTATGATTTATAAAGATAGTCCAAGCTTAATAAATATTAGATCCGATCATCCGATAATCCAACAGTTTATCTATTTTATATTTTTGACAACTCATTCTTGAGGGATATTACCAATACTTAATACAAACATTTTAATAACGGAAAAACTATTTTGATTTAAGTATATAAACTTTTTTAAAAATATGTTCCACTGAACAGTTTGATGTAAAAAAGTGGTTCTCTTTTCTCACAATCAACAGAAGTTAGAATCGCCACAGTAGTACAGGAGTACGCTTCTTAAATAATACGAAAAATTTCAAAAATTTGAAAAAAAGGTCTAATTAGTTGTATTTGAAAATTCGAAAAAAACAATTTTAATAAATTCATCATTATTATACATGGAAAAACGAGAGTGAGCATGCTTGGTGAATCGCCTTGTACATATTTATATATTCCCTACTCTGTAACAGTTGTATGGTTTAACTAAAACAGTAGATTCTCAGAGATTGGTATTTTTTTGATTAAGAAGTGAAAACTAAATTAAATTTTTTTTGCCGTCGAACCATTATTTTTGTTATTGTTTTGAACACAGTGTGAATAAAATTATAATATTCGACTTAATTACCTATGAGTCCTGAATATTACCAATGAATTAACCGTGTTGTTAGACATTATCATACAATTTTAATTCAGTGTTGGGGAACAACTTATAACTTAAGTTACCTAAACAAAATTTCATTTAAAGTAATTTGATGGTAATTTACATTTTGTTGTGAGTAAATTATACTTAGATACCTAATTAAGTTAATTTTTTATAGTAAAATTACTCAATTTCCCTTTACTTAATTCCTTTAATAGGTACATGTTTAGAATCAACAATGATAACATAAGTAAATGTCTGCTATAACGACACATTTCTGACGGTAATATTTTTATGATAGCAAGGTATTTGACAAAAAAAATTATTTTTAATAAGTAGTACTTACACAATTTTAAAATATTAATTTAGAAAATTCACTGTTATTTCAAAAATAAAGATTAAAATGTGTTCAGCAATAATTGTGTTCTTTGGATCTCAAATAAAACATTTCATATTGTTGATTGTCATTACATAGTTAATGGACCTATCCATTATTGATGTTTGACTACATAATATTATTAGGGACGCCACACTCACATGACGTGTTGTCTCCGTTATTCAAACGTATAGTATGACAAATTTTACTTTTACTAAAATACATTTTACTCAATAATTTCCAAATGTAGATTGAAGTTACCTCTTATAAAATGTATCGCAGATACCCATATTATATTGGTGTTGATCAATATTTTAATTTATATTTAGTGATATTAAACTCTCATTGAATTTTGAACTAATTAAAATATTTATTTTTTCCACAATAAATAATAATTAACGTTTGGAGGATAGTTTTTTACTTAACGAGAGCTCACTTTGAACTAGTGCAATTAGAATTCTGAGAAAGCCTGCTGGTTATGCGCTATAAGTTCAATACATTCCTATAGCATAATACAGATATAGGTACCTGTGAAATTAGAAAATTATCTATGATAAGTTTATAAATTTATAATGAGGTGTAAGTAATTTAATTTAATGACCAGAAGAGGCTAATGACCCCGTAGAGACCCCTACCGTGCTGTATTTCTGTAATATCGATAATAATAACTATTTGTTTATACTTGCATAGTGCCCAAGTCATAACGAATAATTAATATTGAATAATATAGGTACAACGAATAACACGACGTAATCATTACTGATTTGTGATAGTTTTTTTTACAAACATGCGTAGGTATTTTATATAATAATTAATATGGCTATGCATTTAGCTTCAGGTATATATATGATAAATATATGTACATAGATAAATACATAATTATATATAGGTTACCGCGGGTGTATAATTAAGTATAGGTACGTTTATTTTATTATAAAGATTGAATTTCACAAACAATGTTAAATACGAGTGACCTCATTAAAAAAAAAAATTTTTTAAAAATTAATTTATATAATTGATCGTAAATAGGTACGTGATGTGGTATAATAATCGTAATCGAATTTCGATATATCGTTTAATTTAAAAACAAAATAATAATATATCCCATCGAAAAAAAATAACTAGTCGAAATCGTGTCAATCGATATTATCGTGCATACCTACTTTAGGTAGGTACCCAATAATAAAGTTCTTTTTTTCTTTTAACAAGTCTCGTTTGTACCTACATTATTTATTCGGTACTTATCTGTATAATATTATTCGTATAGGTAGATACCTGCGTATTACATGACGTGCGTACTCTCGCTTCGTGTGAAATGGAATTGAGAGGAAAAAAACAGATCGAAATAAAAAAGAATAATAATAAATACCTATCGTCTAATGTGTATAATGCAATAATTATATAGGTACGCCGTTTTCGTATTGTCCGAGGCGATCGAACACGTGTTCTCGTGAATCGGCGTGCGTGCTTTTTGTCGGAAATGAGAAGGAAAAAAAACGCGAGAAATACCGACCGTTTACGAACACACACACACACACACACATCAACAATCATTTGTGTGTGTAACGTATAATTTAAGTAAAACGATCCATCGAGTTGGGTAAGCATCGTTGTTCGTATTTACCGATCTTCGCCGACCGGGCACAAAACGCATTCGAAAAATATACTGAACGATAATAATAATAATAGTAATAATAGTAATAATTGGTACCTACAGCGTGCAGCGTGTCTTGGGTGCCTATACCTATGCCTATAATACTACAACCGTGGTATAATACGAGTAAACGTAACATAGACGTTCGGATTTCGCGTTTGGAAATCGGCGGAGTGGATGATCTCATGTCGCATGACGCATCCTTCAATTTTTTTAATTTTTAATCCTCCCAATTTTTTTTTTTTTTTTTTTTTGTGACATTAAGATGTACTCTTATTGTTTTATGTAATAAAATATTGCCAACGAATTTAAAATAATTTTATATTATATCACAATTATAATAACATGAATCATGATGTACATATTATATACTTAAAATAAACAGTTAACACGGTATCGCGGTAACGGTATGCCAGCGGTGGCATGGTAACTCGGAGGAATATTTTTTTTTTTATAAAGGAGGGCAAGGTGCCAATGTGTAGGAGGAGGTGACATCCTTCTACCCTTTAAGAAATGTAAAAATTATAAATACATACTCATGTCGACATTATAATGTAGTAATTGAGGATGAGTACTATACTATTGAGTTGTATAAAAAATATAGTAGTATACAATTATTATTTTCTATAATGTATGAATTCCTATAAAGACATTTCTAGATTTTTTTTATAATTTAATAAGTTTTATAAGATGAGTTTTTTTTTAATTAAGATTATGATTTTTGATTGTAACGTGTGCGATAATTAATATCGTAAGATATAAGAATTATAACAACGGTTAAACTTGAATTTTGAAATTGTTCAAGTTTTTTTTTATTTACGACAATCAATTTGAAGATAAGTTCAAGACTATAGTATTGTTGTATTGGACAAAGTATCAAGCAACAAATGAATTACGAATATCAAATGATATACGAAAAATATCTGTTATAGCTTCGCTTTTCTTCCCACTGATCGAGTAATTAGTACTAGTGATTATTGCCAATTACCTATAACCATTGATATAATTTGATAAAATGTGTAAAAGAAATAACATAACGCAATAAAATAAAATATATGCGGAACTCAAATTTAATTTATAACATAAGACTTGATATTTTATAGAAAACGGTGTTAAGGACCTTTTTTTTAGGACTTTATTGTAGAACTCGATTTTATATAAATCGGTTTCTTAACATACTACATAGCAGTCCTTGAAGTTTTTTAGGATTGTCAAATATTAGTGAAAATATATAAAGTTAGCATACTAATCATATCATAACGAACAATACTTACTAAATATTTATAGAATATAAATATTTTAATGACGAATTAGTAGTTTATAAATAACTATTCATAAATCGCAAACATAAAAATAATATCCAAGATCAAGCATATAGTAATTATTTTTAAAAAATAAATGTTTTCGACAGATTAGAGCTTAAATCAGGGTGGGGGTGGCAAACGACCATATTCCGCCCACCCTTCAACGATAAAATTCAGTGGGCAACTGCCCCCCACCCATAGATTATGGTTGTTGATATTCCTGAGTGCTTAAATGCGTATCTACAATATGTCTACGTAAAAGGGTACCAATATTTCAGTGCAGCTACCTGGTTATAGGTACCTATATAATATAAACGAGTACCAAAATATGTAATATTATTAAGTAGGTACATGCAGAACAGTATTTAGGCCTGGGAGGGGACAGAAGCGAAGAACGTGGGTGGCACTGCCTGTTTGTGTGCTGCAAGAGGCAAAATTCGCTTAGAGAAAAGAAACGTAGGTGGCTATATTTATTATTTATTGTAATCAAAAGTAAAATACAAAATATGCGAGTCATACCTGTCTGTGATTGTACCGGTTAAGGTATACCTAATACCGAATAGTACCGTACTACCGTATAATACAGAAACAACGAAGTACAGCAGTTGCATTAAAATATCGAACAACAGGTTTATTTAAAAAATGTATTGAAACATTACAATATTATTATACAATATTAAATATAATTTATATATAAATTATCAATTAATAAAATTCGAGCTTTTTACAGTATTTAAATGTTTGATATACCTAGGAGATTTCACATATCATTATTTTATAGTTATACGTACTGATAAGTACCCGATACAATTATGGTAATGATACCATAAATTCTGGTGTGCCGGTATGATCAGTATATTAAGGTATTATATTATTTAAATTACGGTATACCAGTATTATAGGTGATTGTAAGATCTGCCAAATAATGGCAAGATAAATAGTTAATGAAAAGGTCTATCTAATGTAAAATCCACTTGTTTTACTTTCTTACTTTTAATCGGTATATTATAGAAACTCCACGAATGTAAAGATTTATAGTAGACTTATAGAAGATATAAAATTAACAATAATTAACAATAATAAGTTAAGAATATTTGTACACGTTATTTTAATTCAAAGTTCAAAATAATAGTAAGATAAATACATATGTACTACGTATACACATCATTTTATGATTATTATTACCAGTTATAAAAATTTTAATGTTTGTATTTTTGACGTTGTATGTACATGAGAATATTAAATTTGTTTAAATATTAAATTTGTTCGAACGATTATTACTATTATGCAATTAAATTGATGAACATCGTGTGTGCTTATTTATGAGGTTTTTAATGCATTAGGTACTCTATATTTTTTCATTTTTTTCATTGTTCAAGGGTTTTAAATCCATCAAATTCTCAGACCATAAAATAATTTTATATAGTTGGCTAATTATTTTTCAGACAGAATTTAAAGTAAAAAAAAGTTACAATTGTGGCGGAATATACATGAGTTTACCGATATGTTTCTGTTTTTATAGTACGCATAACAACACAGCTATTACCAAGTACTCATATGGTTATATTACATTACGGTTAAATTGGTTTAACGTCGGAGCAATTGTGGATCTGACTTCTCTTAGACATTTTATTTTTCAAATTGTTAATTTTACTAAATCGACATGGCGTCTTAATCACTTATTTATTAGTTGATTAATTATCAAATAATTCTAAATTCGGCGTATTGATTACCTTGTCAATGCAAACCATCGAATAACGTAAATATCATAGCTGAACTCTACAACATTTAGGTGTAATAATATGTCTACAGAAATCTAATTATGACGTTGTACCTGCAGTTACATATCCCGGTAATAGTGGTTCACCGGGTGTACCATATATAACCTCATTTAATGAGCTTCAGATCCTTGGCGGTGTCGCGTGCACTCTTTTCGCGGATGGACAGACGAAATAATAAAATATATTAATACATATACAGCGGGACCAGCCAAGGCGGAAAATTATAATAATAATATAATAACATATTACAAGTGAAAACGTTATTTATTATAATATCATAGTGTTGCATTATTCGTTTTCGGACAACAACAATAATGGTAGTACCTAATGGGAATCACGAAAATTATATGGACGCAGCACACTGACTAGACATCGGTCGCGTCTGAATAATATTATTATATTATTATTATCGTATAAAATAGTGTTGTGTGTTAAAATAATAATAATATCATATAGGTAGGTAGAGGTACCTGTATATAATACGCGTTCGGTAATAAATTAGTAGCCAAATACGCGGGACGGGCTCGAGCACACACGATCTTACAGCTGCGAGTACTTACAGCCGTGTAAGAATTACAAGAAAAAAAACCCGTAAAAAACGAAATAAAAAAGCTGTACGTGCGTGCGATTTAGGTATATAATATACACACAACAGGTACTACTTAACCGCGACCACCGCCCGTCCACTGCAGGTCGCGCCGGCGTTTATGATAATAATAATAATAATACGAGTGCAGATTGTAGTTGGGAGAGGGGGGGGGGGTAGATGTATAAATGTCGAAATCACTTCTGTAATGCATAATTTAAACCCATTCAGGGTTAGACGAGCGTCGTTATTGTTAGTTATTTTCTCTTTTTGTTTATTTTTTTCTACCCATTTCCGTGTGTCCATCGTAGCTCGCGGGATTTACCGGACCTAATGTGAGAATATGGTCATAAGTGCATTATTATATATATATATATATATATATTACGTATAACACATAATAAATTATAGTCACTTATTTACTCAGTGGGTTTTTGAGATCTGTCAACCAAAATTGGAAGAATCCAAAAAACCGCACTCTTTCCTCAGTGGTCTAGACCACTTGCCTACTTTATAATGAAGAGAACTTAGCCGAAATTGTGTGATGTGTGAAGCAAGGGGAGCACTTGCCCTACTGACATTCTAGAGGTCGGAAAAGATATAATTATAAAACTGTAAATGGTTAAATGAACATAACTATTGCTCCAAAATTAAAATATTATTGAAAACCTCTGCGATTGCCTAGATAATAATCTTACATATACATCTCATAATAATATAATAATAAATTAACAATAATTTTAAAAATAAAAGAGTAAAATGGATTGTTGCAATGTAAAATATAAGGAGATCAGTATAGGCAATTTTCAGACAGTGTATTGGTCGTGTAAATGTGTGAGTAGTAAGTGATCGTTAATAAGTGAGACTGCACTCAGAGTAGGGCGTTATTCGAATGAAATTGTATTTAGATAATATTTTATTCCAATAAATTATTATTTGGATGATTTTTTCACAATTATTCGAAGAAAAATGTATTCGAATCATTTTCAACTATGATTAATCGAATAATTTGAAAAATAAATTAAAAACTATAGTTATTCGAATAATTTTTGTTTATTTTATTTGAGTAAACCCGTAGTTTAAAAAAAATGATAAGTGGATGTCACTCTGCTAAACAGTGGGTTACAACTAATGGGTCACTGTAATGTATGGTGTTACATTCAAATGGATAAGTAAATTATTAAAAAGATTTATTTTATTTAATATTTAACAGAATAATTAAAGTTATTATTAATATGAAGTCAAAATGATTAAGTTATTCTACTTAACACTTAAAAGACTGAGACTATAGTACTAAAACTAGACTATTGTCACTAACTAGGTACAATAATAACGTCTTCAATATTGATACATAGTGACTAGACTAAGGTGCGTAGTATATTATATATTTTGTAATATAATATATTATTATTGCCGAATACCTAACCTAACCTACTCGTTTGAGATGCAATTATTACTACTGCAAATGACACAATATCGTTCCTCGAATTGTTAGATCAAATCACTGCTTTTGACGTACATGAAAAAAAAAAAAACAAAGCTATGAGGGGCCGAATTCGGGGGCCCACGCGGACGCGGGCAAGGGCCCGGATGTCCATATTTGCTCGGTTAAATCCGCCACTGATTGTGCTGTTTTTTTTTTTTTTTTCGAGCATTCATAAACATACCCACCTACATAGGTACCTATATTATAGTATCCACCCACGTACGTGTACAAGTACGTACACATTGTATACCTACCCAGGTCAGAATGCATAAGTGAGCGCACGTTCCTACATACAGAAACACAAACCGCCAGTAAATAGGTGCAGGAGAACGCGTGCGGTATGTATATAGTCTATTTAATACGAACACATAGTTCTATATAATGTCATAATGGTATGACGTGTGGTACCTGCCCACACATTATAAACGGAAGTAAAGTCGTTGTCGCTTGTTTTGATAATTTTGCGCATAATATTCAAATCTAACGGAAATCCAAAATGTGGCATACTGTTGTAGTTTCTTGAGATCTGTTTCTGACAAAACTATACTTTTCCTTCTTCTGCCAAAACCATAATAATAATTTATCGTTCATTTTTCCATAATACCATATGAATTTTAAAATCGTAATAATTTATCAGGTAACGCGTGTGTATAATTAACATATTTACGCAATTTTGACGAGTTTCATTAATGTTCGAATTTCGAACTTATATTATAGGTATTATTATCATGGGAAAGTGATACAACTGTTAGTATGAACATTTTTTCAATTTTTCATCTCTAATTAACAAATTGATGGAAAAAATGTGAATAATGTGATTATTTAATTTAATAATTTATATTTTTTATCTTTTCATTTGTCTAATTAATAATTATTTGTTCACCATTCATGTAGGTACCTACACGTTATAAACGGAAGTAGACTCGCCATCGTTTATTTTGATAATCTGCATAGTATTCAAATTTAATGGAAATCCAAAATTGATCACATCATGAAGTTTCTTGAGACCTGTTACCACAGGCACAGCCGGTTTTGCTGAAAGAATACTTTTCCTTTTTCCGCCAAAACCATAAGAATATACGATTCACTTTTATTCGATATCTTACGACTTTTAAAATAATCATAATCGCAGGTAATAAAACTTGTGTGCCTTTATACTACACATATTAATTTAACAATCACTTCTTACATTATTTAATTATCAGAAGCAGAGAAATAGTTTTAGAATATTTACGTAATTTTGACGAATTTCATTAAAGTTCGAACTCATATTATAGATCCACTTGTAAAAATGAAATGACTTTATTATATTTTTTAACAAAAACATGTCGCAACTATTATCAAGTAGGTATTCAATTTTTAATAATTTTTACTCAGAAATAAATCGAGAAAAAAATATAATAGGTAGGTACTTATACGTATAAGTACACAATATATTATGTTAAATGATTTATTTAATAAAATGATTACGCAGGTACTTGTATAGTACATAAGTATTTAAGTACCTATACTTACCTATATTGTAAGTACTCAAACTGAAACACGAACAGTGAATAGATCTAGGTTAGGTTAGGTTAGGACGTGTGTACAGTAGAGTCTATGTAGCACAACATACACAATATTACATAGATCATAATATGGAATGGATAGGTACCTAGGCCATCTCTAAAACATATAATACCCATGAGTTAGCGTTCCCAAAGTTTTGATGTATACTTCATCTGTACGACCTATTTTTCCCCAGTAGTAACTATTAGGTAACTATTCCCGCTTATCATTAATTATGTACAATGACTTTTAATCATGAAATAAAAAAATTTTGCTCCCGTAGCTTATTATTCGGAAACTTCCACGAAACCGATGAGCTAACGATTCCACAATATTATCTATTCAATTTTATAAAAATCATAATAATACGTAAGTACATAATATACCTACATACATTATAAACGGAAATAGATCCGTTACCGCTTGTTTTGATAATTCTGGATATTCAGATCTAACCGAAATCCGAAATTGGTCACATATAGTTTCTCGATGTTACCCATGCGAAACACTTTCTCGCAACGAAAGTTCAAATTTGTTCATAAATGGTATAGGGGTAGGCACTATACATGGATAGACTTATATTTGGATTCGTCAGTATTAAAAGTACGAAGCCGTCTCGACTGCGGATACAATGTAAAACCATTAATCAAATACTTGCTCATATATCTGTTTCGTTTTTGGTGGTCACTCACTAAATGTTCGCGACCACTGACCCATTGTATTATAGTAAGTGCATACCCACGCACCGTGCATAAGTATAGGTACAGACTGCATAGAGTATTGAGCATACATCGTGTTATAAATTACCATGTATATTATGTGCGGCAAGCGCTTACTCAGAAACACCAACAGCGAATAGTTAGGTGCAGGAGGACGCGCGCGTATAATAGCAGTCTATTCCACACGATAGGTACGCATGTAATAATATCGCATTAATATTTTATAAAATATAAATTATAATAATATTATGTACACATTATAAGGCCGGCCGCAGCAGTTGGCCGTGCTCGTATAGGTACGCGTTGTGTTATTACTTATATTATAATGTACATTTACATATAAAATTGTACGAGTAGAAAATAACGAGAAAACACGAGACAGAGACGGAGACAGAGAGAGAGAGAGAGAGAGAGAGCGAGTGAGAGGTCGATGGCAATCGGTGGGAGACGGACGACGACGATAGACCCGGAGCACAATGTTTATGGCTCCGATAATACCGAACCCGAATTGTTGGCTAATAATAATTCAGCAGTTTAAACGCAAGTAATCGGCCGTCGAGTAATGCTATTTGACATGTCAGGCAGCACCTAACCGGTGTGCAGTGCGTGTGTGAGTGTGTGTGTGTGTGTGTGTGTGTGCGTGCGTGTGTGTGTGCGTGTGCGTGTGTGTGTGTATGGCGCATGTAACAGCTAGTCTGGTCTTGTCCGCTGCAGAATGGTATAGAATATATTTTATAATATTATAGTATTATTATTATTATTATTATTATTACACGCAAACGCACACACGCGCATACCGCGGTAGTGGTCGTCGTCGTGTATGGAGTGGTCTGGCCCACGTTTGGGTCATACACGTGTGTGTTACTGCCGCTGCACACACTGCTGCAGCTGCTGCGACCGTAGTCGTCGTGGTCTTATGGTCTTGAGCGGGACGAGTGTAGTATAATATTATTGTGATGATGAAATGGTCCTTTTACTTTTTACTATTATTTTTATTATAACACAGCTCTGGCCCGACGACGCCGTCTGCGAGGGACACCGCCGCCGCCGTCGATTCCTGTGTCTGAAATAATTAATACTATTATAGGTACCTATATAATTAGCGGATTCGTGATGCAGACGATCAATCTTTCTCTCTGTCGTTTTTCGTTTTCATTCATTGAAACTGAATAGTATATAAACACAATTACAATGATTAGGCGCCTACCGCGTTTTATGGTTTCCCACTTTAAATTCTGGACATGATATTATGTTTTATATAGTATAGATACACGCAACACAATATACACGAACAACAGGAGACAGATTCGACGAACGCTTGAAAGCCGACGTAAATCCAATATTATTGTCAAGGTTTATATTCGCCTATAGTATGTGCTCGCATAAAAAATATGTCCAGAATAATTGAGAAAGAAAATCGTGATTGCAGATCATAGAAGTATAATCATTGTAAGAACTGTGTTCATGTGAGTATTTTATTATAAGGCATTGGTTTAAATATATATATATGTAAAAATGTTTATATGCCATATTGTTTTTCTATTAACTATAATATAGTTATACGATCTGAAACTTATGTTAACCATTTAAATAAACAAAAAGATATTCGATTTTTGTGAGCCGAAACTAAATGTATGTGTAAACAACCCATATTGGGGTCATAAATATAAACTAAAAAACCCTCAGAGTCTCGAGGAATCAATTCGTATAACCGTTATTGAAAACGGTCCAGTAGTTTTGAGTCAATAGAGGATGAACAAATAAATATTTATTCTTCTACTTTTATGCAGGTGATATTATGGCGTAATATAGTATATTAATATTGTATGATGTGTGTGTGTGTGTGTGGACTTTCAGTACTATAATGTTATAATATATACTCACATTGTGATGCTGTATGAATATATTATATAAATGATAATATTGTTCGGTATTCCACATCGATGCCGTTGTCAAAAAAGTTACATGGCTTGATGAACTTCATCATAAGTAGTACATACCGTAAACAAAAAACAGTGATGATTTTAGGATAATAGGTATACGAATGCAATGTTTTTCGAAAAGATAAAATTCAACGTAAGTAATTATTATTATTTAAAACTAATATTCAACAATATACCATTATATTATTATTATATTGAATTCAAACTGCACACTTCCATAACAGTGACCTACTCGGTAACTACTGAATAGTTAATCTTTAAGTTTTAACCACTTGACCATATTTAATAAAAAAAAAAATGACAAATCACATGACATTACATTCCACATACAGTGTAGTATGCTGCTGAGACATCATAGCAATAAGTTGTACCAATACTATATATAAAAGTGAATATCTTATTGAAATCTTATTCGACGCAATTTTTCGAAGTAGAAACAACAAAAGTACCTAACGATTTGTGTTGAATTAATTAACCCAATAATTCTGATGAAAATACAATTAGTAACTAGGGGTGCTCACAAAAAAAAAGAAGCTCCGTGACTCCAATTCAAGCACTGCAGGATATTATAATATTATAATACTATGTAATGTGCGTAGGCAGATAAACCGTACACACGCACACACGCACACACACACAGCAGACCACGCTGACATGTTTACGTAACTCGGGTTAACGATATGTATATTATCAGGTATGGTATGTACCCACCTACCTAGGTAGTTACGTCGGAATGAAATGAAATAAATAACTATACATATATTATCCACGAGTAAATCAAACCTAGTCAAACCGTCGAGCAATTGTTTTTTTTTCTTTTATAAACCTTTACCTTTAAAAATATATGTAATACGACTCATACCTATGTTAAAAATATTATTAAGTAATGTTGTGTAGCAAATATTTTAAAAACAAAACGTATACTTTATTCTTTATTCATAGATATAATACGATAATATGGGCAGGTACGTGCGGCCACCTGGCGTGTATATCACGTGACTAAAGCGATGTTTTTGTTACGTGCATATAACAAAATAGGGCAAGTTAATGAAAAAAAGTTAGTTAAATCGAGTTAAGTTGACGTTCTTTCCATTCAGCTATATCAGTTAACGAACAATATAATACTTATGTTATTTGGGTCTCAACGTTTAATGTTTATATGAAACACTTAACACTATGATAATCTAACATATTAGTACTATTATATATAGCTAATAGCTACTTAACTCAGTTAAAAATAAGTTAATTAACTGTATTTTTAATTACCACACTAGGGCCATAGGTCAAATAACTGCAGTGATTGTGCTACTTATTTTTTTTCAAATTAAAACTAAATATTTCATTATAAATGCATCCTATACTTATTTTACCATTATAATAAGGCTTAGGAAAATTCAAAGTACCTATGTGTTAACTCAAAAAATTATTAAATCAAGGAATATTAACAAATGTATAAGTTCGTCTTAGGTAGGTGGATACCTACTGAGTGATGGATACAAAAAAACAATAATTAGTTAATTTGTTTCAACTTTATCACTGATATAAATATGTACAGGTGTATTTCAAATTAACTAAAAAAACCTATGTTGTAGCAATGGATTCGTTTTAACAAGTTACGGTTTTTACTTTTTGTATGAATTACAAAATTAATTATTAATAGTTAGTTAAAAAGTTGAAGAAAAAAATTAACTTTTTTACGTTTTAGCTTTGACTTTTGAACTGGTTAATAACGGTTACCTTTGTGTAATACAATCACTAAATATTATTAATTACGAGTATGTGCACGGACACTAGATCAAATTTTAGGGAGGGGGGCTAGATAAATATTGTCTCAAATGTAAGCTAAATAAAGATTTAATCTTATTTAGACATATAAGTACATGTATTAATAATTAATATGTGTATAATATAATATTGCCATATAGTTAATTGAGTACCTAAAGTAATAACATGGTAGTAATTTTTAAATTATAAGTTCATATTATTTTTCAGATGGGAGTGCCCTGACTACCCTCCAGTGGACGCTCATGCCGTTGGGCGGGTGAGGTTTATTCATTATTTGGATTTTAACAAATGCCGAGAAAAAGTAGGTAGATACTCTTAAAGAGACATTATAAGGACATAAGGACATTGCGCCCAATATATTTATTATAATAGGTTTCGAAGTTATACCCCGTCTGCTTGATGAGTGGGCCGAAATCTCCTTGGCTCTTCGTTGGGTGTATGGTGCATGGTGAGAACAAGGGGATGAAGCTTGAACGGAATCTTAAATTTTTACTATATCATATATTATTCATACGCAATACGGTCACTTTTCAAGGCGCTTTAAATAGGCAATTTGAACGAAATCACAAAAAAAGATTAAAAAACGAATGGGATTGACCCCAAGAGCAAATATTTTGCATTATAATTGATAAAATTTGGTAAACAGTTTTTAGAATTTTCATACTCCCATACATTGAAAAAACAAAACAAATGTTTTTTTTCTCTTAGTGACTCCAACGTCACGCGCTGTCACTTATATTGAATATAACGGCAAAAGTTAAGATAAAGAAATGAACTCGTAAGTTCTGACATATAAAGTATATTATGATAAGCCAATATGATTGAAATTTGAAATATTATTGAGCTGCGTTAGATAAATAAAATTGAATATCAAAACTTCCTGAGTAAACCTTGTCGTGGTCTTTGGGGCTCATACATGTGTTATGTATTACTGAATACTTGAAAATTAGACAAATGAGTACTGCAGATGATAATGAGTAGTGATATAAATTTAAATATAGCTAATTTAGATTTTTCTAAGACTAATTCTAAGAATAGTTCTAAAATATAATGTCTACTATTAATGTTGTATTTAAAAAAAAAAAAATTTTCTTACTTTATTGGTGTTTTTACAGATTCATTTTTGAAACAACTTAGATACTTTATTTTTATATTATCATTACTTCTATTTAAACTTAAATAATTAGCATGCAATACATTTTGACGAACTAACACACATTTACTACAGAATTTGTGCCGGAATAATTTCGCTTCATATCTTTAGAATACTTTCTTAGAAATTATAGTCTTAATTATAGTTACTTACTTCTTATTTAATACATTCATACAACAGTGCTTTCACTGTTATATGAATGTAAAATTTTAAATTTTAAAGAAGGCTTGCTGACAACGACAGCGTGATGGCCATATTTTATTTTGAAGCTTTCTATAATAACTTT
This sequence comes from Myzus persicae, assembly GCF_001856785.1. Lineage (NCBI taxonomy): Eukaryota > Metazoa > Arthropoda > Insecta > Hemiptera > Aphididae > Myzus > Myzus persicae. The sequence goes on from NW_019104267.1 coordinate 584,987, forward strand.
GAACCTAAACAAACAGATACAATTAAATGTATTGTTATAGCATATTAAAGTTGTTCCCCGTTCAGGTAAGATAGGCACCTAACCAGGTATACAATATTATTTAATTTTGGGACTTCTTAAAAACAAATTTATCTGAACTTAATAATCAGTCTCAAAATACAAAATTTATTTTAGATAGACAGTGTCAAAATATGCAAATATTAAGTACCTCCGAGTAAAAACTTAATTTAAAATTCTGAAAATTGTTTTATACATTTTAGAAAATAGCTTGCAACATATTTCCTTAGGTTTAAAATTCGTGACACAAAGTGGTAGTATCAACTTCATAGTGTCATATACAGATTTATTTAAAATATAATATACTCTCTTAATACTTGAAATACTTGAATGAAAATTTATAATTAAAGAGTTTCCCTTACCAACACAAACATATTAATATAGTTGTCAGTTTGTCACATAGTATACATTTACAAAGTTATGTGCTTGTTTAATTATCAAAGTGTTTTTGCCAACTAGTGGTCGAAGTGGGGGGAAACGGAGGGATTGCTAACCCTCTACTTTTTATAATTCGCATTTAAGATTCTTCCACTTATTTTGTCCAAAATAACGCATCCCCCTATAATTATATACAAAGATTATCGATTTATATTGGTATTTTTCATGAAAATTGTATTTTTTTTAAATGCTTTTTTAATTAGTGTTACAACTTACAAAAATACAATGTTTTTTTTTTGATATTATGAAATAAGTATTTGTAACTCATTTACATTAGACCACTTGACGTCTAGGTCTAATAAATCTAATAATCTTTCTTATAATTTTATGTTTATAAGAAAAATGTAAGTACGAATGCTATAATTATTTTGGTGATTGAGTTATTTATAGACTTGTTCTTTGGTATTACCCGATGATGGTAAATTATTTATTTATTTATTTGAACATTTAGACGGGTGGACCCAGTTACAATTATTAAAGACATACGTATATAATGTTTAAAATGAAAAAAAATATAATATAAATGTTGTTATTATAGTTAAAATATTAAGTTTAATAAGACAGGACAGATGGTAATATTATTGAGAATATGAATAGTTTAGTATGGTGTATGCGATGTTGTAGCATTTATAATAAAAATAATTCGCAAAATAAAATTAATATGTATAACAAAAAAAAACTTAATTTGATAAGATATCGACATAGAATTTAATTTTTAAGCCAGAATTCGATTCAGGTAATAATTAAAACCATTTAATGAGACACATGAAAACAGATCAACATTTAAGTGGTTAACAAGTTGCATTAATCTGTTTATAGGAGTATTTTTACTATAGTTTGAACGCTAAAGTGACTCATAAAAAATATGCAGCTGTCTAGTTCTACGATTTGGAATATTAAAGTTCAATACAGAAAGAAATTCACAACAGTTAATGAAACTACCAAACTGAAAAACAAAAATGTACATTAATAAATTATTTAGAATTGTATTATAAATAAGGTACAGAGGTTCAACCCATCTCTACCACCAATCACCCCCTGTGTGTAAACCATAATAATATAAGAAAATTAAAAAATGTAGGCATCCTTCCACTTATTTTGAGCCACTTCGGCCACTGTTGTCAACTCAATAGCTAAAAAAATATTAATATTATTGAAACGGAATGATTAAATTGTGACAAAACATTTATTAATAATCTAATCTACTTTTTTCTGTAAATAAGTCAAATGGCAGATAAATAGTCTTATCCGTTGGCAAAACTCTGAAATTAACACTACGCAGTAATAATTGAATTATAAAAGCTACAGAGGTGTATGGCGACCTCCATCCACCAACATCCCATGGTATATAATTAAATTGATTTTAGTATTTTATTAGAACACTGGACTGGGACAAAACGGGGACAGGGCCATATAGAAATGAAGAAAATCTATTGTTTGATTTAAAATTAAAACACGACTGTATTAATCGTAAACTTTTTCTTCTAGAACACGACCGAACGTCAAAGGGGGAGATAAATAATAAACAAATAATGTTTTATTTTCCTTAATATTTATATTCTGTTTAATGTTGATATAGCTAAACTGTTACTGTGCAGTGTACGTCATGTTATATTATATTTTGAGTATTCAATTAAATTCGATTTCAAAGTCGGAGTAGTATTTATGTTGTTTGCTTTTTATAAAGTTTTTATTTCCGAACTGTCGCACTGCAGAAAAATGTTCACCTTGGACAAAAAAGAAAAATTGGGTAAAATATTGCATGACATTTTAGATAGGGCAGGTGGAGGGGCAAACCTGCAGTGGTATATTTACGGGAGGTGTGGCCTTGTGGGCGATCGCTTTTTTTCATTGTATAAAAATATCTACCCTTATGCTGCACGTCATTTAAAAAAAAATAATACACTAACTATAAATAACTAAATTACTCCGACAGATAATACAGCCAACAATACTGTATAATGAAAACGTTTCGCACAGCGGTTCTGTTTCTGCACAACTGAACCACTCGAAACCATTGTTTACTTCACAGCTGTAATTTCCATTAATTTCTCATTAATATTCAATACGTTATAATTTGTTGAACGTAGATAAATAAACGAGACTATGGATTGCAGGCTAACGAAAGGTGGAAATCAAACTTCATCGACTACGATTCAGTACTGCCGAGAAATTTCCAAATCCCGAAAACATGCTAGTTGTCCACCTCATCGCGTGTGTCGCGATAATATTACCAATAATAAATTGTCTTCGATAGTTCTATCTCCACCCGCCCGTCCATCAGGCAACGATTATACAATGAAACTTACGGCAATAAATACATATCATACGAAATTGCATATAACATGAAATCTGTAAAATAAAAAATCATTCCATGTTTGGTTGATTTGGGTATTTTGAAAAATAAATCAATTGAGTTATATTATGTGAGGTTTCAGGTGTTTGAGTTTTGCCAAAAATTGAAATTTCATAAATCTGTAAATATTTAGTTTATCTAACGACCAATCTAACAATTTAACAATTTTATTTTATCATATTTTTTTCATTGAAATTATAAGAAAATAATTGTAGTGCCCGCCATTAAGTAAATAATTTGGCATACCTAAAATGTAGAGAAATTTATTTTAAATGTACAAAATAAAAATATTAATTTTTTTTATAATAGTCATATTATTTTATTTACAATAAAATCAAATATTTAACATTTATTTTGATATCAATTATTTAATTTACATTTCATTGATAAATATTTATTCATTTTAGAATTAAAATATTACAAATTCGTACATAATTTCATTTTTTAGTACATATATTATAATGGAATAGGTAGTACAGAGTTCTAATTATAGCTAAATGCGACATTACTTAGTACCTAATTTAAATTAGTAATTACAAAATGAATTGTCTTACTGTTGTACAATCAAATAAGTAAAATCAAAAAAGTATTTAAATACTCGCCAAGTATTTATACTTGTTATTAATAATTTTTTCTTAAAAAGTATTTGAAATGTACTTTCTGAATGGATGTATTTAATACAATTTTAAAAGTATTTCGACAGTCTGTGCAATATTTTTAACATAACATACTACACACACACGTGTTTTTTTTTATTATTATCACTATTATTATTGTCAAAATTGGATTGGTTAGCTCTGTTTCGTAATACCAACGTGTTTGCCGAAAAGTCAATATATATAAGTACCTACATGTGCGCCAGCAATAATCCGTTTTCTACGAAAACAATTTATTATTATTATTATTATTGTTGTGTAATTGCTCTCTCGTATATTATGTCGCCGTCGGAGTATAATAATATTATTATGTAGGTATATAATAGCAGAGGGTCGATATACTATTTCTGGTCTCCGAGACTTCCGACGTAGATACGTCTTACGCAATAATACTTTGCCGATGGCACTGCCACCCCCCCCCCTTTACACCCTCCCCTATGCCATCATCCGGAAAACGTGAGCTCTGGCAGTTTTGCACCAACGACGACGACGACGACGACAACAACAACAACAACAACAATATTGTTATTATTATCATTATTACTCCGAATTTCTGCTACGTCGTCGTCATCGTTATTATTGCGGGTCGTTGGTCACATATTATTCCACGCCAGTCACTGGTTTTATATTGAAAATGTTGTTTTTATTAGAAATATACGAAAACAGCAAAACACATTATTATCATTATTATTGTAGGTGTAGTTATTTTTTCAAAAATAAATTCATATATATATATTATGTGTGTACATATTTATGTACATATTTATCGGTACTCGGTGGTTGTTTGAGTGGTATACATCCGTCTGTGCCGTTGTTGTCTTTTCAACGTATTAATATATATTACATTATAGTGACGCACTTAGACATCTCGTGTTCTGGACAAACATTTAGTCAGTGCCCCTTTGCAACAACCCCGAGCCCACCCACGCGGGCTCATACTAATTGCCTCTCGGAGTCAGACTTTATGCGACTACCTATGACGTGATACGAGCCAGTGGCTGTGAATTACATCATTATAATAGTTATTTATAATCTAGTGAAAAAATATTAAATCAATATAGATATGGCCCAATGGGGGAGGCTCTTGGTCCCCTCGTAAATAAGCCGCTGATACGAGTTACCTCCATACGTACTTGATTACACACTACTGCATAACTGTGAGCTGAGCTTGGCGAACTTTGATTATATTAATTGATTAATATTAGGTACATTTTTAAATCATATCAAGAAAATTAAATGCAATACCAGCAGAGAAAAATGTATTTTGTCTTGACTATTGTGACTGAATATCATTTATTTGCGCTGTCGCAATTACCGTTTGACTGGTGAAAATCAAGCTCATACTAATATGAATTTAATATCAAAATTAGAGCTTAATCGAATTAATCTAAGCGTTTAAAATGGTGATGAAAATTTAGAAGATAATTGTAACTTATAAGCATGATATATTTCAATACAAAATACATTTGCAGTTTATAATATTATGTTCACTGTTAAAACTTAGTGACAGTTGTTTAAATTCGCAGTTGCTAAAATTATGTGGTTTTCAAACTGCACGAAACGTGATACGAGTCGTCGAGGAAGTCACTAAAACTTTATTCCAGATTCTCATGAACGTATTGATATTATGTTTTAAAATAAAGTTTAAAAAACATATTCCCATGTCAGGTCACTGAGACTTAGTAGTATACTAAATTTGTTGATGACGTCGCGGCATCATCAATCATCAGGTTTCGGTAAATGCTTTATGCAATTTGATCGTTTTTCAAAGATAATATCATTCAATATTCAGATGGACAAATTTTGACAAAAGCCAATGTACAACCAAACATGTATGACAATATTTAAGCTATATATTATTATTGTTTCCAATTTTTTGTAAAAATCCAACGCCCCCCACACCACAACTTGTACACGATTCGTCATTATGTAATAGATTATATATTATTGTCAATCTAGTTAATGTTTATTTAAAATAATAATAAATTGATCGTTCTTGAAATGTTGGCACATTGACACTTTGCACCCATTAAACCAGGGGTGTCCAACCTTTTGTGAAGACTGGGCCACATCATATAGGTAGGAGTTGTTGTGGGCCACATACTTTTTTAAAATAATAATACATTCAAATTTAATGATTAAATTATATTCTATAAAACAACAATACATTTTTTTATAATTTTACAATAATAAGCAGAAATATTTTTACAAGTATTAATATTTAATTATAAGTACACATAAAAATATATTTATTTATAATAAAACAAAAATTTTAGTTTAAAAAAGTTGAAAGTCATTAGTTTTATTTAATGTGAAATTTGAAATTGCTCTTTTTGTGATAGTAATGAATCAATATCTGGATCGATTGAAGTTATGGCAATCCTTAAGCAATAACGGTAAAAACACGTTTGCATCGGCCCTTAAAGTTCATTTGATGTTTTATTTTCTTAAGATAAATTTGTTCTCGTAATATTAATATATTATGTACAATTAATAAATGGTTTTTAAATTGAAGTTAGGGCCGCATCAAAATATATCTCAGGTCGCGGGTAGGACACCCCTTCATTAAACCTTGCCCCTGTTTTTACTTTTATTATTTTTTTATTTTTTAGATTTATCCAACCTTCTTATAACATTCAAACACTGGTATATAACGCAACATTTAACAGACCTATTAACTAATAATATTATTATATTTAGATAATTTTATTTGGTATATTTATTTACTATTTTATTGTTTACGTAGAAAACCGTACAGGTAAATGTCCGATAAAAAATAATAAGTACGTATGGGTATTATTATTTTTTAATTACCTACTCTGTTTATTGCGATAGTAATACAGTTATTATTTTCTACCAATCCTATAGATAACCGTTTTCAAAAATAATTTATACTATAATATAAACTGAATACTGATTAGTGAATTCGACACTATATACATATTCGTCAAACACACTACAACAAGATTAGCCGATAGCGAACCATACATGATTTACATGATTTTTTTGTAGGAGATCATTAAAAAAAAAATGAACAAACTGTGATAACCATCGGAAATCTTAAAAAGATTGTTTTAATTAACTGTACCAGCTAAGCTTATGTGTGTAATGTGTGTGCAGGAAAAATAAATAAAAGAATCGACCGCTGTGTTATGTGTTTATCTCATTGCGTCATTGAAATAAAGTCAAATTCGTTTATTTAGACATTTAAGCCCATTTAGATTAAGAAAAATAAATAAACGGTGATTTTTTCTACAAAACCATTGCGTTACAATAATGTGTACAAACAACGGATAACTTGGTCATGAATCTTATTTTAGCGTTACAGGCTTACTGCAGCTAATAGCTACTGGCAATTGGCTACTGGTTTAGGTTTGATACAGATACCTGGTTAGGTCTCTTCGCTCTGCCTGCCTCAAGACGGTGTTTGTTTTTTAAATGTTATAAAATAAGATTAAAGAAATGTATTGGTAATAATAAATCAACGTGCCATGCTTAGTGCACATTGGCAAAAATGGGAAGGAGGGAGTTAAACCCCCAAAATCAAGTCCTCATGGAATAAGTACTAAGTAAGGTACATACAATTCTTCTACAATTTTGTAATTAAACACAATGAAAAATATGGAAAAAATTTTATTAAAAAATCTTGTTTTTGTAATTTTTTGGTTAGTGGTATCTTTTTAGTTGTTTTTCATTTTCGTTTAATTATGTTTTTTAAGGCATCTTAAAATGGACAATATCTTTTTCCTGTAATGAATATTAATTAAATAATGTAAATAATAATTTTATTTAATAATACTTTATATTTATAATACTTTAAAGAGTACTGGGTCTAGGTCCAACGGAAATATTTTTTAAGTGGACATAAGCCTCCGCCCACCCCACCCCGACTTTCGCTGGACATATTAATACATTTAACTAGTTTCCTCCCAGCCACATTACAATAGTATTCTTAAAAAAAGTATGTATCTATTGTTGTAGGTATATATTTGTCGTCAAGATAATAATATTATAGGGCCACACTTATTCCACAAGTTATTGAAAAGATATGCTGTCAAACTATATCTGAGGAAACCCAAACTAAACGTCATGAATCAAAAGCTGCAATAATATGGTATTGCGTCTATATATATATATATGTATGTGCACACACTTAAGTTTTTTTGGACGCTTTAGAAGAGAGCCAATATATTATGATCCATACAATTGAGAGTTATTATTTGCAGGTCACATCTCAGTTATCAATATATGAAAATACTTTGAAAAATGAATGGCACTGATTTCACATTTCTACCTCGTCTTCTTATTGTTGCAAACAATCAAGATATTTTTATATGTTTGAGTTGACAATGGATATGTACCCTAAAAGTGTGTTGTGCCTAAAAGACTGAATAGTAATGTATTCTATACTCGTAGTACGCTTCTTATATAAAAATTTAATCTAAATAAACAATATCTTTTATTCTACTAATAATTCGGCTGCAATATAGGACGACATATTCTACATTTTAGATTCAGAGTCTTTAGTGATAGATGTAATGATTATACAACATGAAAAAAATGTTTTTTTATTAAAAATAAAACCTTCTTTTGTTGAAAAAATAGGCCGATCACCAACTCCGAGAGAGGTTTCTGGTAGCAAATGGGACTGGCATGCACTTTAGTGGCGATGGGGATCAAAAGTAAAAATATCTCAGTACTTTAAAAAAAAAAAATCGGAAAAGAAAATATAAAAATTTATAAAAATGTTAATATTGTACCTATATTATTAAAATAATTTGTTATTGATCTCGATTACAAAAAAGTTTTACCACTTCCTCTGAATCGTTTTTAATCGTGTACAGTGATTTATCACACATTCATTTCAGTGAGCCACATACTCATTAATGAGGTAGGTGTACACCATCGATTGGGCTTAGCAATTTCGCTTATGGTATATATTATATTTACCAATAATAATAATTATTATTTTACTTTATCATGAGGTAGGTGTGTTTTAATAAAATTAAAATTATAAATAATTTAGTACATTTTAATGCATGTGATAGGCGCTGATTTGTCTTGCACTGAAATTACGAATACCAATATTTCTAGTACTACAGTAAGTTTATATTATCAATTATATTCACAATATTATATTTTCATGTTCTCTGAATTAGGTTTTTCAAAATTAAAAAAAAAATAGTTCTAAATACATTTTCTACTATGTACCTACCTATACTACTATTTTTCTAAAAATGGAAAACTTTTAAAATTCAAAAATGTTCGATAAGACAAATGATTGATATTTTCAATAAATGTAATATTACGGATTACCTACAATTTAACGATATTAATTATAATATCAATTATCATACTGCATTACAAAATTCATTATGCTTACAAGTATCGTGATAGATAACTTACAGTATAATAATGGGTAAGTTATTGGATCATATTTTACATGAATTTCTGTACAGCCATATAGGGAATAATTAAGTTTACTTTTTAAGTCAAAGAACGTTTTGGTTTTGTTATAGCAGGTAATAATTCTTATATTTTATTTTTTAAATCTGTGTACACAGATTTTCACGACAAATCTAATCACATAAATTAATTAAAAAGAAATATAAAACAATAGTACCCTAGCTACTTCATAAATATTGATGTATTTTATATTTATTTGTTTTGTATCACTAAATTTAGTTAAATATAACTACTGTATAATACAGTATATTATAGTTACATACTATCAGTAGTACTATAGTAGTATAGCCGTATAGGTATCTTAATTAATTTGATAGTCAGTAGTTCTAATCCTATTCATTATTATGCAGATATTCTAGCGCAGTTTTTGTTAATGTAACATTATATGACCAATAGCCTCTGTTTTACCATCATTGTCTAGAAAAATTAATCATTTATTTAATATGTTAATTTTTTTCTTAAACAACATTATAATCATGAACTTTGAAATGAAATTAGAGTTAGGTATAACTATAAAAATGTGAAAGATATTTCCAGTGAAACCATAATTTTTTAATTAATTTCAATTAGTTTCACTCAAAACGAATTTGGCAAATTCAAGAAAAATATTAGGGGCAATAATTTAAAGTTTTGTATGTAACACATATTATGCACAAGGCAGTCAACTTGTTAATTAACATTCTCTACCTATTTCTGTACCTAATAATAATAATAATAAATTATTTGTGCATAATCGTGTGACTCGTTGTACGATTTATGGGCTGGCGAGCAAAACAATAAGTTCTATATTAAACATCACACTCGACATTAAATTTGCACCGATAATTAGCTTATTTATCAACACTTTAGACTGAAATGTAATTACAGTTAAATCGGCAGTTATGTACTCGTATAAATGTCACTGTATTAATATGCACGTAAAGCTACTCGTGTTGTTTGTCACGTGGCCCTTATTATGTGCACACTGCGAATCGAATTGTTATTATTATTAATAATTATAATATAATATTACATAAGGAAAATGAAAATAAATAATATGCGCCTTTTCAAGTGAGACAAATTTTCTAAAAACGAAACAAAATCGAAAACTTAGCCATATAAGAATATTATATACCTCCAGTTTATACTGCATACCTGCGAACAAAATAAAATACATTATGGAATGGTAGTAATCAAGAAAGTCAGAACATTTTCCGTACAAAATACTAACACTCTTCGATATCTGATGACTCAAAGTGTTCCTCCAATGAGCTCTCGGAGTAGGGAAACAGAGCTATGTATTTTAAACTTTTAAATATTATAGTTTTTGGAAACATGCATAAGAATATTATATTTTAAATTTCGTATTTTATATTTTGTGTATACATTTTGAAGTCCTATTCTGAGTTGTATATTTGAATTAATATTTGGTCAATATTTTGTATTTTAGATTATGAATGGAGCACTGAATGTAGGTATTGATTTTACAATGATGTAAGATTTATTTTTTATTTTTTGTCTGTCAGCGCCTATACATTTTAGCTTTAAATGGAAATATGCTTCAAACATCAATCTTCAATACCTTTTCTGATAGAGTATAAATCTTTTTATGAGGGTTAAAAGTAAATAATTTCCAGTAATCGTTTTAATAACTGAGAGTACAAAAAATAATTGAGGACAACTAGAATTTCTAAACAAAACCAAGTTTCGACAAAATCGATTTTATTATTTTATTGTTATTCAAAACCGAATAATCGTAGATACCTTACATACAATTATCCAAATAAAATAATTTTATAATTTTACAATTTAAAAAAAAATCATCAAAATCGACCATTAACTAGTGGAATTGTACTTAAAATATAGAACTTAGGATGCTGGAGTGACGTAGTTCCTTACTGGCAAGATATTTTGTAGTTGAAAATTCTTAAAATTTTAAATATTCATATCTGAGGTAAAAGGTTCCATACAAGTCTTGCTTAGTAAGACAATACAAATAATTATTGTAATTTCAGAAATACGTTTTATGAAAACCTTAATCTTAACCTTAACCTTGAAGTTTGTATATTTCTGCTAATTTGGATATTCACGCTAAAAATTACGATTTTTTGTCATAAAACTTTAATTATTTCCATGTTTTTTCAGAGAGTATTAAATGGTACTAATCAAATTATTATTTTCTATACCAACTCAATAAAATGTTCAAAATACTTACTTAGAAAAGCCAATTAAATTTTTATGAATTTCACCTTTTGTTGTAAACATATTTCATATATATATGAGTATATTTAGGTATAGTGAAGGGCAGTATCTACAAAAATGCAAATATTGGGAAAATGGGTTTTCCTTATTTTTCTTATTTTTTTCTTTTTAACAATATTATTCCATAATATTTTGATCATTATCTGTAGTTATTTGCATCAGAAATCATTCTGTATCGTTTTTATTTTCCTAAATCAAATAAATATACCTTTTTTGGCAAGATGAATTTGTGATAGGCAAAAATGATTAAAACTGTAAGCTACCGTCAACTTTAACGTTAAGAATTAATAAGGCATCATTTTCTTATGATTAAATAAGGGATGCCGTGATAATGATACATCAAATTCCGACCAATAAAAGTTAGGAACAAACCAATTGAAGTATAATAAACATACTTTATGGAATTATAAAATAATTTAAAACATTGGCATTAAATTATAAACATTTGGATGCTGCTTACTGTTGTTTTGTGCAATTCTTACTTATACATACTATATATATATATATTTATTCTTATATATATATATAACTTTTGCTTATTTGTCTACTATTTAGTGATATTTTTGTGAATACTAAGTATTCAACGCTCATTTAGAGGGTCAAAATGATGTTTTACTGCATTTTAATAAAACTTAGATAAATCGATGTAAATCGGCCTAATAATAAACAATATTCTACAATAATCTCTTTGAGGAAAAATTCACTTCCTTTCACTCTGGCAGGGCAGTAATACATAATTATATGATTAATTCGTCTACATTGATTTTGATTGCCCAAAGTGTAAAATAGGGCCCCGCAAAAGTTTCCGGACAAAATCTAACAAAAATGAACCTAGAATGTTTAATGAGGTCGCAAAACAAACCAACAAATTTTAATTCGTGAAACGTTCGTACACCGGTTTTCCACTGGCCGCGACTCTCCACTGAGATCCAAACAAAATACTACATATATAGGTAAGCATATATATATACGAATAAGCGTATTCTGAAGTCGAACGTTCCGCATACGAATATCGTCGATACACCAATAAATAATATTATGGGGCCTTTGTCCGGTGGCGTGCGTGATGGATCCCCGAGGATTGTGTGCCACCGCGAGTCAAGACGAAAAAACTGCGTAGATATATATAACAGTACCTAGGTATAAAATATAGGTAATAATGATAATATATATATTGTTGTACGTCTCAACGATTTCCCGCACGCGCGGCTCGAATTTCCGATAAGCTCGGTAACGTTTAGACGAGAAATTTTTTACACAAAACCTGCTTAAAGCTATAAATACCCTTCGTCGATATTTTTTTTAGTTTCTCGCATAAACAATATTTACAACTGTTATATTATTCAGAGACCGTATATTCGGCGAGCACCGTTCTTATTTATTTTTTTTATTTTGTCGCACTCCTCCCTTTGTATTGTTTAATCACAGATTTAAATAGTTGATTGTAACAAGAACTTCATGCGTGTAGTCGTACAAAATATGTGAAAAACAATTCAAAAATGAATAATAAAAATTATCAACTAAATTTAAATGGGTAAGATGGGTTATCTCGTGGTTAGTAACTATGGGTGATTCATGTTCAGTTCTCACCCCCATTTTTTAATTTGTATTATAATACATTGATTCAAATTCAGATCTTCAGAATTTGTAAGCATACTTACTTAAGGACCATATGTTCCAGGTTAGCTTAGTACACATTATATAACTATTAAATATCACCACGTGATTAATTCAATAATAATTAATTTTAATATATATATATATATAATTATAATTATAATGATTATAATTTCAAATATTTCGAAACTCATTAACTGGCAACACTTAAGATTCTGACCAAAGCAAGTTTTGTGTACCACTGTCTTCTTAATCGATTATAAATTGAATACAGATTCCAAATAAACTGCACTTGAAAAATGGCAGTTTTTGAATATTCAAAGAGTTCAAAATCACAAAAATCCACTAATTGAACTTCTCTTCTCTGGCACTATCCCCGAAAACTTTAATCCATTGGTTCTTAACCTGTGGTACGCATATCTACCACTGGTGGTACGCAGAAGGGCACATGGTGGTAGCCGAACACGACCGTATGGTGGTAGGTAGTATGGAAAATTAATAAATTAATATTTCAGTAACATTAATTGTAACGGATCTAATATTAAGTTATACTTTATGTAAATAGGTAGATAGGTACTAAATATAATGTTAAATGTGCTTAAATTATTGTTGTTACATTTTTGAAATTTTGAATGCTTCTATATTTTTCGTAATTATTATGCGTGCATATGACCAATCCATAACTATACACATGGAACGTGAAAAAAAAAACGTTTTAGAGCCTTTGCCCTAACCTAACCGATAGTAACAAAAATACTGACTTATTACTCCGCAATGTTGCCCAATTAATCTGTTGGGTGACACTTTATTACTTACTCATCGTTAATTTCGACTTTGTCAATTCTGCGTCACCGGAATAATAACTTATTGCACACAAACTTGTGTGGATTGTAATCGTTTATTTCGAATACAAAAAAATAATCGCTTATTTGTATTTATTATGTGCGTTTAATATTATTGTGTGTCTTGCTCCGCGGGATGTTTATATACTTAAATTAAATCTGTTTATTTATGTATTTATATTATGTTTAGTGTGTGTTTACCCGAAAATTGGAATCGTTCGATTTGTCTTTAATGATTGTTTATATTATCAGAATGCGCTGCGGTTAGTATGGCACATTTTTTTAATGCGTTCGGTTGTGTAATCTACAGCGAGCAGTCGTGTTGTGTTTGTGTCAAGTAGGTACTCAAGGCCGGTACTTAGTGTATTTCACTGTGTAAAATATACGTACCTACGTAGATCCTTATTTAGTTCACTAATGCATTTTCGTTTTTTTATTATTAGTATTTCAGCGTGATGGGGCAATACTGAAATTGATTGTAAATATGGGGAACAAGATTTTGAAAGTGAGGAATACGATTCAACAGGAATATTCCACTTTAAAAATATAGTAGCATTAGCTGTCTTGTCTATTTTTTGATTTTTCTTCAACTTATTCATGCAAATCACTATAGGTATTTTCAGAAACGAATTTTATAAAATCTGATTTAAGAAACCGACTAACTGGTGAATTTAGTGCCACTTGTACTTCATTAAAAGTTACTAATTATAGGCCAAAATCAAGTATACAACAAAAAAAATCACATTAAGAAAATACATTTTTAACGAAGTCATTTTATTATATTATGTATCTGAACTAACCTTTTTTATATTAATACGTTAATTATATAATAAAATTACCATAATTTTTTTATTACAATATTAAATTTAATATAATGTATATATATAATATATGAATAATCATTTTCATAGCATGCTGCAAGAGAAAGATAATTTTTGGCGCGTTTAAATAATTTTCCGCCCCTGACTTATGCTCTCTATATAATTTTAAAATGTGCTTTATATTGTGCCCTATAAAAATGTGTCGATAATTATAAGCTTGTAAATATATAACTGTATAAGACATCAAAACATGCGACAAAGTCTCAAATAATATGCATTAATACTTCGATTAAAACTGTTAACAATGTGAAATAAATATAAACCATTTCTCTACTAAAGTAAAAATAAACTATCAAGCATAAAATATGATTTAAATACTCATAGTAAATAGATTGGGAAGTATATCGTAAGTGTTCAGTATAGGGCCTATACTAGACAAACCTTTTGAACACTGCGTGCCCAAAATTACCTTTGGTTTTTAGAGCGTGCCATGAAAATAATATAATATTTTGTTATACTATAATTTGATTGTATAATTAATGTATTAGTTTAAAAAGGTTAGTTTAGGTACATAATAATAACAATATATAATAAATAAAAATATTTATAATAATATGTATAATTGTTGAACTATATTAGTTGTTACTTAAAGCTATAATAAAAAAAAAATTATAATAATATTGCTGTGTTAATTATTTATTTTTATGTGATTTTTGTTGTTGAACACTTGATGCCAACTCGTTGATATTTGATTTATAATTAGTAACTTTTAATAAAAAAAACATGCGGCACTGCATTCATCAGTTAATCGTTAATGACCGACAAAAGCCGTATGCTTTTTACTTATTACCTATAATATTATAAATTATATAATATATAAATATATAATAATAAAAATGTTCGCTTGCCCAAAAAATCTTTTCACTTGCCATGGTTTGCCATCCCTGTTATAAGAATTTATATACATTTATAATAGTTACTCAAAAAATTAAAAATATTAACATTTTCGGAAACGTTTCATATATTAACCCCATTGGACATTTAATTTTTGTCTTAAAATTTAGTTAGTTATAAATCGCATGAAACAAATATTCTCTTATTTTATTGTCGTTTTAAAACGTCATTATATTTTCCTATAAAATATCAACATTTTGGCTGAAATTTAAAAATACAACAAAATAACAAAAATATGATTTGAAAGGAAGTGCACTTCAATGTATTTAATATTATAAGCAACATAAAAATTTTACTTTTGTAAACTTAAAAGAGCGTGTACTTAAAAGTTACAAAATTATTTTCTGTCCCTCACCCCCAACTGTTATTGTTCGAGGAAAAAAATAAAGAAATTCATAAATATCCTCCCTTTTAATATAACTTATAAGAAATATATTTAAAGTTTGGATGATGCCAAAAAAAGTAAAGAGGTATCAATGCATCATTATGTTAGCTTAAAATAATTGTTAAGTTGTGCTCTTATTATAACTACTCGTACCTAATTCGATTCTCTTATTCACTATTCTAGTATCAAAAATCACCAAAAAATATCAGGCATCGGAATTTGAAATTAAAAATATACATTGCCATTCAACACAGTAAAAAACTTATAAAACGACTACTATAAAAACGTTTAAAGAATATAATTTATAATGTTGCCTTGCAATAACAATATTATTAAATTAGGTAACACGTAATATTTTCAAAAAAGTTTAAGCTTTTCGAAGTGACGAGTGAACCTACCTATAACATAGACACTTATATCACCTTGTATACATATTAAATAGGTATATTATATTTCTATACATGATAATAATTACTACCTATATACACACGGAGTTTGTGCATGTATATAATGTAGGTATAGGTATATATTATGATATGCCTTCATTCAGTTTAACTCAGCCCACACCTATTCACACATAACCCCATTGTTGGTCAATGGTCCGCTGTACTTAATGAGAAACTAGACAAGTGTTGTGTTATAATTAATATATATATATGACCCTCGGGTCACGGTTTATAAATAAGTACTCATATATTATTATATATATTATATAGGTAGGTACGTACCTAATACTGCCATGTAGGCAATATATAGGATACTTGAAATATACAGGTTGGCATTAAAAATTAATAAACAGTTTTAATTATACGGTGGGTAACTCGAGAGTTCACAAAAAATATATATACATAAAGGTATATATATATATATATATATTATGTAGTATTTGAATAATATGTATACAGTATACACAATTATACGTCATGTACGAAAGGGTATCGACTAGGGTCGCGGATATGTCGTGTGGACATGAAGACCGTCGAAAACGGAATGATATCTAATAATACCGTGTGGTTATTTGCCAATGATAAACAAGACAAGCACGAACGATACTAAATGATGTACAGGGTGATTCACGAAGAACGCACACCCACATTTTTTGTCTTCGCCATACTGCAGTTATTGGAAATCTGTTTTTCGAAATTTTTTTAGTACACTTAAAGACCTGCATATTTTTAAATTCTTGAGATGTTTTGTAAGTACCTACTACTTACCAAGCCTGGGCATAAACTAGTTAAAAAGTTTAAGTTAAGGAAATTTTAACTTTTTAATTTAACTTTTACAAATGTAATTCTCATTAACTTAATTTTTAACTAACTGATTTTTATTGATATAAACTCAATAAATAACGAGTTACTTTTAATCAAATCCAATTTCGTTAATTTATAATTAATTAAATAACAAATATAATACAAACATTATTGATGATATATATTGCATAAACATTTAATTTTTATTATTTTAAACTATATAACTAGCTGCTCATATATTGCAAAAAAAAAAAAGTAAATAACTTAACTTAAGTTAATACGTTTTCAAATAACTTTTAATTTAACTGAGTTAAAAAAAAGTATTATAACAATTAACTTAATTTTTTTTTAAATGTTTTCTTTGAACTTAACTCAGTTAAAAATTATCATTAACTTGCCCAGGCTCGGTACTTACAAAGTGCTCTGTGGTTAAACAAACTTAACTGCTTTTCAAATTAGAACCCTCCTTTTTAATGTAAATTATTTAGTAGATATTTTTTTTTGAAAATGTTGTTGTACCTAATTAACTAAATGTCCAACGAGTAGTTTCTTAGGTTATTAAAATGCTAATACTAAGAATAATAGTCCTTAAAAATGGTTTTACAAAAACATAAAATAGATGCAATATTGGATCTATAGTGTTCATCAGGTTGGACCATTATTACAAATTATCAATGTTGATAGATTAATAATATTAATCAATAATCACCAACATTTTCAAATCATCATAACCATAATATCTTCCATACGTATTATGACAATAGTGATGGAAAGTTCAAAAACTCAAAAACTATACTCGTTCCAATTTTGTTTCTGATAATATGTCAGAAATTCCAGAAAAGTAATGCCCTAAATAATTATTATTTACAGTTTAGAAAAAGAAGAGGGAGGGGTTATCATTTTGAAAAATAGGAATTTTGTATCCCCAATCTTTTAATAGGAGAAAAAATCTCAAGAATTTAAAAATATGGTCTTCGAGGATATTTAAAAATTTCAAAAAGCAGATTTTGAATAAATTTATTATTAAAGGAAAAAATGGATCACCCTATGAATTGTGCCCTATTTTATATTTATATAGTTATATGTATATAATAAAACCAATGAGCCCTGGGACATTTCCTAGACTCAATTCCCAGTGAAAAACCCATAATATAACATTAATATATTTTTTCCCGACGAAAAACGCCTCGGGTCGAGTTTTCACGCGTGACACTTCTATAATAATTAAGTTCTCGGAGTCTTCACAAAATAAGAACATAATAATAATATAATTATATCAGTTTGTCGAACCCAATGTTAAAGTGAATTGTATTTACATTTAACTGATCTATTATGTACGTGTAGGTACTTAAGCCTACTCACGAAACGACAATATGCAACTTTTCGTCTTTAAACTCAAAGTAAACGAAACGATTTATTTTTTTATACTTAACATAAAAAGAATGTTAGTGACTTAGTATGTTGTTTGTTTTCTCTCTCTGGCCGTCCTCGCGCAATATCGAAAATACGCATTTACTTAGAATCGTTTTTATTATGTTTTTCAGTAATCCAAGATTAATATCATCCATTACTTAAATGATCAAGGACAATTATATTATTGAGGGTATGACAATATATCGACTTGTCTAAATTTAAACATCATTTAAATTTAAAAAAAAATTTTTATTTTGAAAGTCGAACACAAAGTCAAATAATAATAAAGTATAACACAGTATGTCATACCCTCAAAAATATTATTCTCTATCATTTTTGTAATAGCTGATTTTACTCCAAGATGACTCAAAAATCATAAAAATGATTTTAAGTAAAAGCTATTTATCTATGTTATGGTATGAGGGGAAAAACAAACATTGCTCTGACATCATCTTAGATAGTGCATAGAAAAAAAATTGGCAAACTCGCTCCATTGTATAGTAAGCATATGTGTCAAGTTTACCTCGTATTTGAGACTTTTAGTCAGTCACAGTAATGTTTGGGTTAAAAATCATTAAATTCGATTAAAAAAAACGGTCCTGTGCTGACTGATGAGACTGGTAACCCTATTATACCCCAAAGGATATTTTATTATATATTTTAACATTTATATGGTTAAATATTCTGAGCGTGACAAATTAATGTATTGATTTTTCAATTTTTTTCTGTCTATCATCAATATTTACCATTAATTGAAAATTTGAAATAGTAAAAATGCTAAAATTCTTGACATCAGTATTTTTTATGGTAGAAAAGTAAACTATTCGGTATTTTTGACATGTCAAACTTGAAAATTCTTAGTTGTTTTTGAAAGCGTCAAAAAAAACAAAAAAAAGGTAACTTTTGCACAAAACCAATTTTTGTACAAATCTATTTTATTTTATTTTTTGTGACATTCAAAAAGTCAAAAAGTAATAACCGTTGATATTTGATAATAATAAAAATATATACATTAGAATTTTCCGTGCATAGTAAGGTATTTAAACGACTTCGACACTTTTTAAGCTTATTTCTCAATTAGAAATTCTTACAAGTATTACTTTTCGTAGATAACATTAGAAATTTTAGTATAAGATTACCAACAAATTGTATGCCTTTTTAAGTTACAGAATTTTGTTTATGTTGAACCATACATTTTTTATCAACTTATAATATAATAATTTAAATACAATGATTATTCAGTATTATTATTATTATTACATTGTTTTTAACAATAAAATATTATAAACACGATCAAAACTTTGTCACCAGTCATCGGTGCAGAAAATAGCAATAATTATTAAATTATTATATTGTAGTAGCTAAGTAATAATAAATAATAACTAATATCTAAAATCACAAATCTTAATACATTTTATTAATCACAATAATATAATATTTGAAAACGAGGTATACAGTCGATGCAAATACGCAATAGGTCCTCGCTATATCTAAAAATTTCCAGATTTACCTTTTAGCCTTTCTTTTCATAGTATCTAACTTGCGTCCTACTTTAACCATGATGGGGAAAATAAGATTTAATATTTTTTTTAAACAATTTTAAATCCTTTTTATTTGGAGTTCAATATTTATAAATAATATCGTTTGAATATTTTTGGGCAGTACTCGGTAATCAGTATCAGTACTGTCTAACTATATAGGTACCTACAGACTAAAAAAAATATTGTATTATTAATTATAAAATAACCCATATATATGAACTATGGATTTTATATTATAGGCTAAACTTGTTAAAATTATATCATTTTTTCAATGTATGATATTATGAGTAGTATAATTTATTTGATTGATTAAAAATATTTTTTAAAAATGTACAACCTGAAAAAAAAATTTACTAGAGTTTTTTTAATCATATAAAAATATGTTTCCGTTTAGTTTCTGGTTCATAAAATCATAATTTAACGATTTTATAACCGGTTATTTTCGGTCCGATTACAGTTCCTGGTGTCGACAAACAGGGCATAAAATAAATATAGAAGACGACTTTCGAAAAACCGTTGCAATTCCAAAACTTAGTTATATACAATGAAACATTAGAAATATTAATAATATTATAACGAAGCCATACGTGTCTTTAAATATTTAAAGAGTTTTAACGAAAATAACTAGACAATGGCATCGCAATAATATGTATTTTTATTTTCGTGAATTATGTAGCGCACCACCACGCGTGTTCCTTCTCAGCATGCATGCAACCAAATTATATATTAAACTCCCATTTCGGTGGTCCCCTTTTTTTTGGCTACTTCAAAAACCCGAAATTATTAAAATGTCGTTACACCCATTAATTTCTTTAAGTGTCCACGTGCGTGTGAGTGTACGAGTGAGTCAGCCGTATTCCTGTTTTTAAGTACCTGTGTTCTATTTACCGGGTTAAACAAATGCAGCGTTTTTGGGAGACACTACAAAAAATAATATGTCTGTTTCACCAGTAACTAAACTATCTATCACAATTATCACATTATCTGTAAACAGGGACAGCCTCCCAAATCACAATGCTATTTGAAAAAAGTTAGGAAATGTCCTTGAGTTCATGAGCATTACTATTTTGATATCAATCAGAATCAGATTACATCATAATTTTCAATAATTAATACCATTATTAAAATTAATTATATTACTTCAATATTTTCAAAATTGTTTTTTTTATGTTATAAGATAGTTCAAATCATTTTTTTAAGTAATTATCCTTAGTTAATACAAAATCACACATTAATAGCAATATGAAATGTTTCCTAAAAAATCAACGTTTGTTTATTTAATCACTGATTATACAATCTATATCCCTTTCTTTTGGAAAAGTGGACTATATGTACAGTAAGCAAAGGTAAACTTAACAGGTGAAAAAAAAGGTCACTTCAAATAATTTTGGCTGCCGTGATTTTAGCTTCACTGACTACTATTAATTAATATAGATAAGATATAAGATGTCTTGCTGTACTATAAAAATTTTTTGAAGTGAAAACTTCTTTAGGCGTGTTTAGCACTTTTGGTGGATACTGAATTAAACTGAGCCGTCACGTTCGGCTATGTAACTCTCATTCGGGTGAAGTCGACTCGAGTCGACTAAGCATGAGAGGAATAGTCAGCATAGCGAGAGAGAAAGATAGTCGAAGCGTCACTGGTATACTCAATCCGAATTAACCCGAATGAAAGTTAGGTTAGGTTAGGTTAGGTTAGGCTGACCACCGGTTTACTGGTGGAACGACAGCGTTGCGGTTGCGCACGCCGAATGAGTGCGGCGGAAGAGGTTGTGGATTAGGGGCCGTAGACGCTCTCATTATGCTGACGAGTAAATAGCCGACGCCGAGTGAGCGTACCGAGAGGCCTGCAAGGAGCTGAAGCACCAAATTTGCCAGGCGAAGACGAGGTGCTGGGTGGAGGTCGTGAAGACTGTTGACGACGACCGCTGGGGGAAACCCTATAAGGTCGTCATGAATAAGCTTCGTGGACCACCGCCAACGGCGACGATGGAACCGTAGACGATCTGTGACATCGTAGCCGTCCTCTTCCAGTCTTCCCCCAAGTGAACAGAGACGGGGAGCCTGCCGACCTTGTGGGTGTCCGGTCTGAGGACGTGGTGGAGTTCACGCTGGAGGAGGTGACAACGGCAGTCGGTCGCTTCAGGAGCCGCAGCAAGGCTCCGGGCCCGGACGACATCCCGAGCCGGGTCTGTGGAGTCGTGCATGCCGCATGTCCTGGACGTCTGGTAGACTTGTCATCGTGTCGGAAGCAAACATGCTGGCGGGATTGCAGGATCGCGCGAATGCCGCCCTGTACGCGGTCGCCGGCCACATCAGAAACCTGGGGCTGCAGCTCGCAGTCGACAAGACAGACGCAGTGGTCTTCAAGGCGCAATATGGCCCTGCGAACCTGAGCTTGCGTATTGGGGACCAGGTTGTCCAGTTTGTCAAGTACCTGGGAGTCGTTCACGAGTGCAAGGGGACGTGGTACGGGGCGCACTACCACGCCGCGCCAACAAGGCCAGGCGAGTTATGGCACCATTTTCAAAATCAGTTTGGTGGTTCTTGAGTTATAAAATGTATTCAAAATGTACACTTATTTTTATTTATATGGAAAATAATATCAGTGCCCGTGGCTATAAATAAGGTATTATACTTAACATTAATAATAAAGTGTTTTCTTTTATATACCAATATTTCATTTTGTTTCTTTTAAGTACTTTTAATTGATGTGGCGTTCATGAATATTATACTATTATTATACCCACCAGCTATAGGAAGACCCCCAAGCTGTTATTATATTAATAATAGGACTGTTAAAACAATAAATTTGTTGAAGTAAATTTCGGTTGGGGTGAGGGGTTAAATCGTGAAAAATCCACAATTAAAAATAGGGGTGAGAGCGGCGAAACCAAAGTTACATATATCGGAGGGTTGACAAAAGTCTGAGCTCAGATATATAATACATATACAGGTAGATACCTACACAACATAGTGACGTCTATAACACGCGATGTGCAGCGATTTTTGACCATACTTTCGACTTTTGAGTCGCGTTCTACGCTATCATTTCGTGAACTTTTGGAGAATAATAAATTACGTAGGTACTATACACGTGTCTATAACTAGGCTCCACTACTGGTGAATAATATTCTTATACGTTGTATGTATATTAGTATATTTAAACAGACCTTGTAAAGATCTTTATACTTACCTAATATACGCACTGTTCATAAACATACAATTTGACAAAATTCGTGAAATCGTTTTTTTTTCTATCTTGTTTCGTTCTACAAAGCTCTACCTATTGTCAATAGGACTTAAAAAAATTGAGTTTTGAATATGTCATTAATAATTATTAAGCTCACTAAAAGTTATGTATCTAAAACCTTAATCATTAATATTTGAAGCTATATTAACTTCCAATTATGTATTGTATTCAAATAAATGTATTCAAATACTTTATTTTTATTCGAATACCATCTTAAATCATAGATAATATATACGCGGATGGGACATCCCCATACATAATATACACGTTATATTATTATAAGCAAAGAATCTACTAGTTACCTTAATGGTCATTTGCGGTACTAGATACTGATTATACGATAAAGACAATTAGTTATCATTCTGATATCAGCCAATTTTTTTAAATTAAATAATTATATTTATGTCAGTTTTTTTTTATTATTATTATTAACTATTTTAATTACCAACAATTTTGTCAGTTATTTTAAGTTATTATTGAAAAGTACAACTAAAATAGTATATACTTGTTTGTGTTATGGTTACTTATCACAGTTTGTTAGGATACCACGCCTTAATTACATGTAACCACTTTGGTAACTAGTATACTCTTCGATCACACTTGAACAAGCAGTATGTTCCATCCATAAATAGATTATCAATGTTTTAAGTACTTAAAAAAAAAAATTAGTTCAAATACATATACTGAATAATTTTCTTTTGTATTTTTTTATTCATTAAGAAATACTTTTTTTGAACTCGAAAAATAGTTTAAATTTGTGATAAAACAAATTTTTTTGTAAAAAGACATATTATAAGCTATAAACAATAGTTGTTCTCTTTGAATAAAATATGATTGACCCACGTTAATTTCCAACCATTCCAAATCTGACAAATATTAAAAATATTATTAAAAAAGATATTCTTATAGTATTCGAATTATTTTTCGAGTATTCAAATATGTAATCAGATTGTATTCTGTTATATTATGTATTCAAATACATATTCGGAATACTTAAATACTCATTTATTCAAATAAGTATTCTAAGTACAAAATAAAAGTATTCTTTACAAGACTGTTAACTCCAACATTAACAAAAAAAAGATCAAAAATATTAATGACTTCTTTTCAGTTATTGATACCTAGTCCTACCAGTCTCATCATTTACTTCATTAATATTTGTTTGTTTTTTAAGTCAAGTATTTGAAGCTACTTTTATAAGTTTCCATACTTTGTTTGTGTTATTAACTGCTAATTCAAATTGTGTTCTCTAATATATGTTTCTGGCCATTTTAGTTAAGTTATTTAGCATGATATTTCTATAATCAATATAACTTTTTTTTAAGTATATTAAAACGTTGGAGTTAAGTTTTATTATACATTTTTTCTCTAACTCTTGTTACGGTGCAATACAAACGATGACATTATAACAACAGAACGCGCTGGTAGTGGCAACTTAGTTGAGTTGTACATCACCGGTTCGTGTGTAACGGTTACACTCTGGAACGCGTGATGCTTGCACTACGCATACCGACCACGGATAAAATATCCACTACCACCCCAACCAGCTGAACTTGGATCAAGACAACAGCAGACTCAGCTACATCTTTAGACAACAGCCATCCATACCTCGGAACCAACTCAAAGGACTTTCGGATCAATAACCAGAAGCATCATATACTGACAAGGCAGCGAGTGGGTGGATAGACCCATCGGGAAATCGGGATTTTTCCGGTAGGCCCCCATCCCAAAAAATAAAAAAAATAATAATAACAATAATATAAAAATACATTTTATAAAACTGGCTGGTGCCTTGTCGGCCCTAAATGCATATATTTTGTAAACTCCATTAGGGCCTAGAGGCCTCTGTATAAACTCGTCGATATACCCGTATATAATACCCTATGGTATTATTTTATACTTCATCAGGTGTTATTATTTTTATTTTACTTTTCCTATTGGCTATTATGATAACACGACATAACATATGTGGCCCTAATAAATATATTCCGGTAAAAAAAAAGTATCAATCCTCCGATGAGGCCTCGGAACAAGCATACATATATAAGCCTAGACGTTCATATTGTACATTTTATTTTTGAAAATATAGACAATAAAACTTTCTAATACTAAAATTGAGATTATTTTCTAAACAGATGGTCCGCCTCGAATTGGTACCGATTCGCTCTTATAAAAGTATTAAGGCCCAAAGAAATCCATGGTAAGGTCACACTTATTATTATTGATAATTATTGATCATTATTACCCAATGAGTAAAAAAGACCCCCAATATGCTCGTTATGCGGCACTTGCATTACAATCAAACATTCAAACAAAAAATGATGGAATGTCGTCTCCAAACAGAGTATGATTGCATAACTTCCTGAACTCCTTATGGCTTATGCCTTGTAGAATCTTTCGGCCACAACAGATCCTTAATCGCAGCAAAAATGTTGTAAATAAATACACAAATTTATTTTGATATCAATAGATTTAAGTTTTTCTTTGTATTTTATAAATAATTCTTGTATCCCAGTGACCTATGTCGCCTCAGGTTTTTTATTAGTAAAAAAAAAAAATTTTAAAAAAAATCTTATCCATAAGTGAAGTTGATGTTCGTTTTTTTCCTTCTAAAATATGTATCTTCTAGCTATGCCATATTTCTTAAGTCATATTTTTATATTTTTTATAGTATTTTATTATGAAACATATTATAATATCCATTGATTTCCTTAAAACAGATACGAGCTTATAGCTGTTAAATATTATTCCACCTTAGACAACCATAACATTGTAAATTATAATTTATAATTATATAAATACATATAGATATATAGTATTAATTAAGAAATATATCTTAGCGAATAAGCAAACAACTAAGCAGACCAATGAAGCTAGAATATGCGACCCACACGATAATATTTGCGCATATAGCATGCCTAGAGGCACAAAGTTTGTCGTGGTCGTCGTAGAACTCGGCTGGAGCTTGCGTACCTACGACGGCTGTTCACAAAGAAATGATAACTGTAGCATGGGCCAAGTGCTTTATTTATTTCTATTGTTTTATACTTACATGAATAAAAGTGTTTCCTACCGAAAATTGTGTTCAACTTTTATTAAAGATGTTTGTGGTGAATGACAATTTTGGAAAACGTAGCAAGACACTGGTGCTTTGACACTGAAACTTTGTATAGATTAAAGAAATCTAACTCTCGTACAACCAACAATCATTATTGTGGTCAGTTGTTTGAGAGTAAAGCAACCTTAGAGTTATTACTTATTTATAGAGTATAAATCCTATGGGACCTTGTTAAATTATCCTTTTGTGCAGTACTCGTTATCGCTGTCACCAAAAGAAGAACTTAAAAGACACACACAGGTGTCGATATTTATTCCTTTGATAGTTTGGAAATCGGAAACCGAATATATCTGTTACATAAGCCGAATCTTTGTTTGCATACACGACACATCCAATTTTTTAAACGTATTAGCTACTATTATCTTAATATAATGTAATTGATTTGGCTAAAATAAATACAAATAAATAAATGATAAGTTATGACTAATATGTATTGTTTTCTTTTTCCCGCTTGACAACAAAGAGAAACAAGCGTTTGAAATGCGCATATCCGGCACGTCAGTGGATGAAATCAAAAATAATGTTTAAAATCGAATTACAAATCAGCATGCAATTAGATCGATAATGTGTAAGGCTAACGACGTAATAATCTTAAAATTATAAAATCAATGTATTATTATATGAAACTGAAATCAGAAAAAAACTAATATTGTTAAACAAAATTTAAATTTAAATCGAAAAGTTGCATATCCAACTGCTGGTACACACCTACACAACAAAATATAGAACCATTTAGATACCTAATTTTAAAAGTAGCCTACTGATTTGAGTAATATTGAGGCTATCAGAATTGACAATATATTATAATTTATCACGTATCTGTATATTAAGTCTAAGTATCCTTTTTATACCATTTCAAAAATATTGAAAATAAAATATAGTCACTATTATTTTTATAAGCATCTGATGTTCAAATGTTGACTTTTTTTTAAACTTTAAAAATATTTTGTGTCAAAGCTGAAAATATAGTACAAGATTCCTCATAAACTGTTCTTGCAGAAACCTAAAAATCTAAAAAATATACATAATGTACAATTTGTATAGGCATTTTGATGAAATTTGACATTCAAACAATTTTAACAAAATATAAGGATTTTCATTATTTTGTTGTAATTCGAAAATATTAATGGTAAGTACCTTATTTAATTTTTATTGAAAGTATATAAGTACCTCTAATATCATATTTAGTTTATTTTAGTTCATAACTGTTAGCTGTATTATTTAGCAAGGCATTTACAAATAAATAACGAATAATTTATCCACTGTGGTCTATTTCCAGTCCATACTATCTTAGTTTGTGGTTTGTATTCACAATAAAATGTCTATTTATATCCAAGTTATAGATTTTACTTGCAGGCCAAATAAAATTGCATATGAGGGCCGCGTATGATTTAAATTAAAAAAATAGATATATTAAAAGTGCTTAGAATTTATATAAGGTTTAAACATAAACATGTTAACATTTTTGAAGTTGACAACTGTTCCATGTATTTCATCGGACTTTTATTTTCAATATTAAAATTCAAATAATCATAAATTACACAAATTATATGTATATGTTCTTTCATTATTGATTTAATTTCTTTTATATTCCTATAAAATGTCAAAATATGTGCTAAAAAAATCAAAATAGACAACAAAATTTCAAAATATGTACAAAAATGTGCTTAGATTGGATAATAGTTGTAAATATTATGTGTGACAAAACTGCATTTTGCCTTTATATAATATAAAGTAATCTTTTGTAATCCAAAACAAAATAATACGTCTATCCTCTTTGCAACTTGTATTGTTAAATTATAAACAATACATGAAAAATTGAACATACAACCTTAACCAATTACAACCAAGGTACATAATATGTATTTGCTCGATTATAACTTCCGACACGGCCGTCTATGAAAAGTAATGTTGCTCCTTTGCTAATTCTTATGTCAACGCACGTTTAACATCTAAACATTCCAAACGTGTACCTACATATTATCATTGAATAACAGGTGGGTGAATATGCACACATTCATATATGTACAATATTATAATAAATAGTACCTATACGCGCTTGGCCCGACTAATAATGTAACGTACTCGTGTGTGATGATAATAATATTATTATCTGAACATCTCCCGTCGGCGTCGGCGACGACAAGGTCGTGTGCATGTAGAGTTGGTATTTTGGTCATTTATATTGTAATATTATATTATTATACAATATTATATTGTGTGGTGGCCGAATGCGCGAAAGAAGTAAATGACAATTTGGCGTGGGGTCTAAATGCGTGTAAGTGTAGGTATATAATATGTAATATGTATAAAATATTTAATAATATTCACGACGCGACGTTTCGGATAATATGTATAATACAAACCGTAACCACTACAACCACCTACTTAATACCTGCCTACATGCCTACGCCCTATGCCTGTAAGAAAAAAACAAAAAAAAAATGGGTACATAAAAAAATAATCGTGGTATAAAATAAGAAAAATCCAATACACTATATCCAACTATATCCTATCTGAGGGTGAGGGGTATTTTTGTACATGTATTGAATAATTGTAGCGTAGCGAGCTTTAAATTTAAACTCTAATAGTATATCATCCGCAGTAGCAAACTAGTAGTCTTTCGAGAGCAAAAACATATGTGCATGACTTAAAATGGATGTATGTTAGTGTCATTGTACTACAATTTTAAACGTACTATTTGACATTTTTTTGATTATTTTGATGGTTTTATTTCATACTTCTTAGTAGATTTCTCTATTTCTTGTATATTTTCTACTTTGTGACGACACATGTATTGAATATCTTAAAATATAAGAGGAAAACTCAAAAACATAAATGTCCTTAATGAGAAGACCTATTCTTTTTATTTTTAAACTATATAAGAGATGCCGAGTTATAATTTTCTAGATTACATCATTTAATGCTTATTTGAAAGTTTTTGAAGTGCTTATGTTATTGCACGTCATGTATTTTTTATATGAGTTTTTAATCGCTTATTTTAATGAATTTAATGACTATTTAAGTAACAAACTCTGGTAACTAGGTGTATATTCAATATCATACCGATATTAAAAATTTTAAATTAATGTCAACAGTTTAAATACGTCAACAGTTGAATAACACAACTGAAGGAGTTGTAAGGAGTTGAGTAAAGTTCTTAGGACAACTTTTGAAAATACTATCAACATGAATTAGGTACAGACAGTACCTATGTCATACATAAGACGTTTTATTTTCTTGGTTCGAAAAACCAATTATATTGTATATGAAAACAGATTGTGTAGATTTCGTGGATGATAAGTGGCTTCAATCTTTCACTATTAGCAAACTCCGTGACGAAGTATTAAAATGTGTATGTTAAACTGCTACGAAATTTACGAATAAAGCTGATTTCAGACCTATAGTGAAAAGTATAAAATAAAATGAAATAGTCCGGCAATAACAAATTCAGTACAAAATTAAAAAACAAAAAATGAATTTTAAACTTAATACTTCTATTATCATACACTTAAATATAATACAAATGCAATTCTAATGCACAATGTTTGATAAATTATTTATCAACATATTAGGAATGTTAATAATTTCGAAAAGTTTACTTTTAAAATATTAAACACATCATTAAATACAAAATAGTTGAACTCTCAGGGAAGCAATTATGTACTTACACTTTTAAATTGTTCGATAACTTCATCAGATTCTATAATTGTCGTATACTGTTGACAGTCACCGATTGTAAATTATAATATATAATGTGTAGCAGTCATTTAGAAATATATTTTGGCAGCTAAAGAAATAACTAGGTCAAGCGAGCGAAGCAATGTGTGCTAAGGCGCAGGCACGGGGGAATCCTGCTGTCGTCGTGAGAGTCGGTGAGAGCTTAGATACTTACTACGATTGACGTGACGGTCGGAGTACGGGCTAAGTGTTTTGATTTTGTGAATTATGTTTGTTTAACTAACAATAAAGAGTGTTTCCGGACCGAAAAACAGTGTGTAAATCGTATACTACGATAGTTGGAAGTTTTTACATTCTATAGGGACAGGAGAGAATATCATTAGCTTAGAACAGGGTGGTCCAACCTTTAGTAATTGGCCGACCAATTCTCACATTTATAAACATGCACTAGGGGAGCCGCCAAAAGAAAAAAATATTTGTATTCGTATTTTATTTTAAAACAAACATATTACCTCTATTAATATAATACATAATTATAATAATATAATATAAAATAGATTAGAACTGTCAGTATATTTTTTTAATTTATCACACTTATAACATTAAAATTATTAAATATATGTTTTTCCAAGGAGGGTCAAAAAAAATACTTGGACCGCAGTATTCGGTCAACGGGCCACGAGGGTTGGACCAGGGTGGCTTACAATGAAAAGACAATCACAGGTTTTAGAGAGCATAATATGCTAGTATATTATACCATCTTACGTCGTACAAGTTAATAATGATGATCCTACTCGTATGTGAAAGGAATCGAGAGAGTCATTGTCTTAGAGAGTATACGGAGGTAAGACGATTACAGGTTGCCACTCTGTTTCGATATTTTTTAACAGAAACCATGAACTATACTTATATTAGTCTTCTAAAAAAATTCTCAAACGAGTTTTAATTACTTTTAAAAAATGAAACTCAGCGAAGTACCTAGCTTTTTATAAATATTTAATAATGAACCTACACAATTAATAGTAATAATTAATGTACCATCAATGGTTATTTACATGAAATGCTTAAGCTTCATTGCACTCAGAAAATGGTTTAAGCCATTATTTCAATGAATTTAAATTGCTCGAATTATTTGTATGTATCAATAATTACTTACAACTTTAAATCTTTAGTCAAAGTTTTAAATACTTAATGTTTACTTCGCAAGAATTTTCGTAAATATTTGTATCGCCATTCATCAATATCAACAATGTTATTAGAGTAGGTTTTTATTGTCGCCAAAATTATAACTGTAGGTAGGTACCTATATATACGAGTAATATATGAGAATCATGTGATGTTTAAGTTTTTCTTCAACTTAAAGTAAATTTAATAATATTCATGATAATGTCTTTGTTTATTTTTGAATTTTTAAACTTAGAGCACAATTTAAAGAATTTTTCGAAAGTACACTGACAAACATGAAAAATCTAAGTATATTTGATTATTTTTTACATATTATACATAATATATTAATTCAAAACTTTAGGTTAAGTTAAAACTTAAAAGGTAAAGTAACTTAGTTACATGACGAGTAACTTTTTATAAGTAACAGGTATGTATTATAGATATGTATAAAATATTTATGAATAATTATGTAGATAGTTAATTTTACAGATGACAGTGTTTGTTTTAATTACCTCATTGATGCCTTTGTAATTCTAAATTAAAAAATGTATTTTTTTTTAAACATACAATGCCACTAACCACTGAACAGATAGTTTTAAATTATTTATAAGACTTAATGTTTCTAGGTTCAATAAAATAAATAAATAAAAGCCATACCATTTTATAAATTAAGTTTTTTCTTTTATTATTTAAAAAGTCAAAAAACCAAACATAACTGCCTCATAAATTATAAATCAGACTTAACCACTGATAACAGAAACAATTCTATGAACATTACATTTTTTATCAAAAAAGTACCTATAAACAGTTTTAACTTATTTGACATTATACCCTAATACTACATTCCATAAATCTATAAAAGCAATGTTCTTAGTTTTGACGTTCTGACGTTTAAAATCGAGTTGAATAAAAGACAAACAATATTTTTTTTATTTTAAATTAATAAAAAATGTTAATTTTGTTATATTCAAATATTTTATAATATGATGATTGACCCAGGGGAAAATGCCAAGGAGGGAAACCACCCCTAATTGCAGTTCACTCTGCGGACGTCTTTATATACACCAAGTTAGAGAATTTTGAATTTAAAAAAGAAAGAAATCAAAGGTTTAGAGAGATGTAAAATTTGAGAACTACATATTATTCTAGTTATGTTAAGTTTCAGTCGAAACGGGCAGGTCACACAGCAGCGGCTGTATCTGATTTGCAAGCGGAAAAGGGTAAAGTACTTTAATCACTTTTGGTGGAAACTAGTTATGCCCGAGCACTGTGTGTGTGTGTGTGTGTGTGTGTGTTGGTGAATTTTTTTTTATTACTTTTTCGTTAACGTCGTGACTGGTCGTACAGGTACAACGGAAGTAGGTACCTACCTATATGTGTATTTTAACAATAATAATTATTGATGTGGGTGTCTGGCAGAGTTCTGTAATGTTCGCCGAACAATATATATATATTATACATACATAATAATAATATATAAAGCGTATCTACATTATAAACACATACCTATGAAGAAAAAAAAATTAAATGCACGTAACAAACAATGGACAATAATGGTGAGAGGGACACAAAGTGAATATTAAATTTAACAACGTGCAGTGCTTATGCATTGCGTACCTATTTTCAACAAAAATATAATAACTGTCGAAATGCACCTATATTTTAATCGTATAGTTTTTGATTTACCTACATATTTATTAAGAGCTGGCGAAAATTGAAATCGCTCGACTGTCATGATTTATTTAGAATCGCAATAGTACTGTATCGTAGTAATGAAATCGCACCATAATAAAATTACAATTTAAATTTATGATGTATAACGATTTGTAGTGCTGGGTACTTATAATAGGTACTTAAAATTCTCAAAATGTGTGTGGACTTTTGAATCTAAAAAAACCAAAAATATGCACTTAAAATATTATGCTTTAAAAAAAATGTAAGTTATAAGATATGGTAGTTATACCGAATTTAAATGTTGAAAAAAAAAATTTTAAATAATATTTTAATTAATTCATAAGAACTTATTACTTTTGCCTCGTTTTCCTTCATTTTATTCTCTATCGTCTTAAAACAATATAAATGTGTTTTGTAAAATTGTTTTGAATAGATACTAACATGTAACTAAATGTATTGTTACCTTTACTCACGATGTAGATATATAAAAGAGATATAATATTATCTACATCGCGCTTTTATTATTGCACTGAATGACGAAGATATAAATTATTTCCTTAAGCATTCAAATTTTAACGCTTTATCGGCCAATAGTGTTATATATGTTTTAAAAATATCTTTCTACGTAAACAGAGGAAGACTGTGCATATTTAAAAAATATTAATTTATTGTTTTATTTTAAGTCTTCGGGAAATCCATAAATTCAAGTAGACTATAGATATTCAATATTTTTGAAATTATATTATTATTTTATACCCGTCATATTTAGCTAAAATATTCTTTATTTTCCGCTGTACTAATTTACCTATACTTGACCTAGGAATTGTGTCAATTTTAAATAGGCATTTCCTGACTTTCTGTGGTTATTTCAATTCCATCGGATCCATCAAATAAAGAAATAATTTTTTTAAATGTGTACCTACCGGTGTTAATTCGTCCAATATACTCAATTAATATGTGTTTATATACAATAACGACAAAATATGCACAAAAAAAAATGTTTAAATATACATTTTTTTTTTGTTATGAAACATATTTATAGATAGGTACACTCACTTTGTTCTATAACCTTTCTAGATACATANTACTTTATAGCATAATAAGTATAAGTGACAAGTGACAAAACAAAACATGATAAGCGTGATTAAGAAGTCGCCCACTAGTGACTCTTTGCGTGATGGAAGATTTGGAAGGAACTGAATCATTTTGTATTGTAACATATTAAAAGCTTCTTTATTAATGGTAAGTTTGGGTTAAAAATGAAAGGTATTTGGTATAAGTATAGATTATTTTGATATTAAAAACAGGTACTAAATACATCGAGTGTAAATAAAAAATACTCAATAAATACTAAATAAAAAATACAATTGTATTTTATTCTTCATTATTATTATTTTATTCCTGTATGCTCATCCAATCGTCCCTGACAGAGGCTTCATGAAAACTTTAAAAATTATATTTTAGATTGTAAAGAAATCGATAAATGTATTGATTCTAAAAATATTATGTGTGTTGTATTTTTGTGATGGGCTGAATCGTAAAAAAAACAATCCACCAGCACTATATCAAAAAAATTATAATGATTCGCTTAAGTTACAATTTTGATTTTGCCACCAAGAAGTGGTTTCCAATTGATTTGCTAAATATTGACAGTGGTTAGGAACGTATCGATTAGGGTAGTTTCCATGAAGTTGTCACCCCCAAAATCTAAATACATATTCATTTGCGGCTTTGCGCGTGATTTTCAAATTCTAAAAATTTATTTGCAATTCGTTTTCTACTATATTTTCACTAGCTTGGATAATTTTTATCATAGTCATCGAGAGGGGCAGGCTTATTACATGACCATTTAATATTCATTTATTTTTAATTATTTTTGAATTAATATCAGATAGATTACTGGGACTCCTCACCGAGAGAAACTCGTGTATGGAGGCCCTGCCTCACGGAAATTGTCCTTCTACTATTTATTTTATAAGTAATTACTATTTATATTTTATTTACATTTTAATTTAAAAAAAAATTTATTTGAACGTTGTAATGTTTATTAGTTAAATTAATAAATCATAAATATTCTTTAAAAATAGTATAGTAATATATTACTATTGGTCTTATAGGATGCTAGTGCCTAGTATATTTTATTAATGTTCACGGTTTAAGGTTTTGAACAAAAATGTTGTTTTTAAATTTATCGGTTTTATTTCTGAGAATCGATAAAAAGTAGTATTGGCCTATCGCTACTAATAATTATATAATATTAGTTATTCATAGATACGACATTTAACAGGCTACGAGGTACTAATTCAACAAAATGGGATGGTTAAGACAAAAGTTATAAAAAATAATATGATTAACATATTATTATATATCAATAACAATTTTAATTATATTATATTATTTTAAGGTATTAAAAAATGGTAAATTTTAAACAAGATAATGCTTAAGCTTATGGTTGCTAAATGTTGTTTTTTTCCGTTTGATTTATAAATTGTTTCCATTATAAAAAAAATCAACAATGACGGGTTATGTCACATTTTTATTGCATTTCTACAATATATTAATACGTAAATCAAAAATTTGTTTCATAAACGGTGTGATTAGGTATTGTATTGTCTTAAAGCCCTAAACAAAGTTTTTACATCGATTTAATTGGACCAAAATAAAACGTAGATGCATGTAGCTTTACTATAACCGAGACACATGAGTTTCAGTGAGAATGGCAATTTAAATACAATATATCATTAACACCATACCTGTATAATACTAATTTTGAAATTTGTTTTTTAGATTTAAATCAAACTTTATACTCAAATTTCGAATTTACATCAATTTAATTTTGTACAAATACCTACATCTTGTGTGTACATTTTTTTATAAAAAATATAATTCATGGTTCTTTTCCGAAGTATTTTAAAGCAGAAAGGTACATTTTATTCTCCATAAACAGTGGTTTAAATTTGAATTAAAAAAATTTTTTTAT